>NC_091963.1:110897488-111110967 GCF_031021105.1 Erythrolamprus reginae
AGAAATTTTCAGCTATATTTAGCTATATTTTAGAAGTTTTACCAAGTTTTCATTTCCTCATTTTAGTCTTTATTTGGAACATTTTGTGTTCTACAATTATTATCTGTTTGGTTTTTAGTGATACTATTGTTATATCTTTGCTAACAAAGGGTTTGTTTTTTCTCATCATGGGCCAAGAGTAAATTGGGGCTAAGGCACATTTCCCCATTATTCTCAGGAAAAATTGGTCTTTGCAGTCAGAACTGCAGAGATAATCCTTTAGCTCAATAGATTATCATAAATTTGAAATTAATTCTAGATTCTGAAATGTAAAAATTTAAGTTGCTTTTTAAGATATTCTATTTATCATATCTTTTATTTGAAGATAGTTTAGTAAAGGACTCCAATTACAATTAACTTTGGGGGAGGGGTAGTCATGATTCCAGTAGTAATATTTTTCCCCCTTTAGGGAGATTCTCTTTCAGGAATTGGTCAATGTGTTCTTAAATGTCCAAATCCATGTACTGCAAGGTGTTCTTTTAAAAATGAGAATCCTTTTGGCCTTCTATGTTCATGTTTAATTAAGGTTAAATTAGCCTATAGAAAGATTAAATTTGGAAGATTAAATTATATGATTCTGTTCTGAATTCACACATAATTTTGGGCAAGATTTACAATGGATTTACAAGATTTATGTTTGGGAATAATTTGTTTTTCAAATTTCTAGGCTAAAGTACCTCTACAACTTGCTTTGCCCTTTCAACAATCTCAAAGTTACTTTCCTGGTTGCTTATGTTGTAGTTTGATTGTGTTCTAGATTTTTTTAAAAAAAATTGTGGATGAAGATTAACAGGCTATGGAAAGCTAGGAAACCCACCAAAGTCCTGCCTTTCTATCTATCTAAGCCCAGTGCCAACTGCCCTGGTTCAACAGGGAGTCGTAAGGAAATTGGTTTATATACAATGAGGTTTGGTTTAACAGTTCCACAGATCAGTACAAATCCATGATGCGCAAATGGCAGATGAATGTGCAAATGATGGGTGAACACACATAACTTTATTTCCACATTCACAAGATTTAGACTGCATAAGTGAAATCATCTCCCCTGTCACTGTTCCCATTGCCACAACTAATCTGTGGTATAGTCAAGAAAAGACCAAGTGACTAAAGGACCTTGGAGAGCGCACTGCAGTTTGCCAATTGAATGTACCCTCGTAATTGTCCCTTCAAGTAGCTATGGCTCATTGATTATTTTAAAAGGTGATTGGACCTGGCCACCTTGTGGCTCCTTTTCTGTTTGTAGTCTTAAAAAAACGTATGGTTATTTCTGAAGCTGCAATCCGGAGATCATTGAGATAAATTAATTTCAAATTCTAAAAATCTTGGGAATTGCAATAATGGGTTAAAGAAAGTTTATCTAGCTTACAAATCAGGTGATAACTCTAACTGAATGTGTTACTGCAGAGTGGGATGATCTGCAGTTTACTCTATTGTATCTGCTCTGTTAAAGGACGTATTGAACTTTTGATCTGTAGAATATGATTCTGATTGATTTTGACAATCAGAAACAATCTAGAGCAATGTTTAACACACACCCTACCAAAAATTAGATTCTTTTTTAAAAAAAAACCAAAATACATAAAAAGATGGCCAAATTAATGTGTTTATCTTTTTGAAACAGTCTTAAAAGATCTAAAACAGAGTCATTGTGGTATTGTCATTTAAAGTGTTAAAGTAAAATGGGAGAGAATTAATTTCACTTTTGCCTTCAGATCTCAAAAGTCGCAGGATCACCTTGGGCTAGTTGCGCTCTCTCAGATCAATCAGCCTCACAGTTTTGCCTTTATAGGGACAAAATAAAGGGAGGTCCCATGTAAGCTGCCTAGAGCTCTTGGAAGATAGAAATCTAACAAATAAATATGAATAAACTCACTGACATTTGGATTCAAGTATAAACATTCTATTTGAGAGATTAGGAACAAAATTTATCTGCAACAAAATTGTACATACATACATGTTTTCTATAATGACCTTCATGCACACACAGCTTTTATTCAATGTGTATTCTGAGACTATTACAGAAATTCAATGTAGAAGAAGTTTTGCTTTGGTTTTTTTTTGAAGATGGAGAAAATCACTAAGGTGACGGAAGAAAGAGTGGGACAATTTCTGGGAAAAGTTGCAGCCCAAGTCAGCCAAAGGGCTACTTCTCCTGTCTTCATAAGGCTTATAAGTGCATGTGTCTGAATAACTTTAATGAGACTGAAGATGGTCTCTGCTTCAGTGGTTCGAATTCTAGCATTGTGTGTCAGCGTGAACTCCCATCATTTGCCTCAGCTGCTTTCTATCTTTCTATTATCAATGCAAGTAGATAAATAAGAACTACTTCAGTGGGAAGGTGAGTTTGTGCTCTGTGCAGGCAGTGAGATTCCTGCTGGCTCCGAACCTTTACAGTTACGGGCCTATTTACAAGGCAACTCCAGAAAGGGAGGGCACCTAGGATGATGATGCAGAAAAGGCTGCTTGTCTTTTTTTTGTGGTGCAAAGCCAGCTTGCCCTCCTCTGGCACACCTTGGGAAGTACACAGACATGTTCTACAAGTTGGAAGCCTAACTACATCTCTGCAATAGCATTGTGGTCTCCCCACTAATAATGATAAATAATGATGAGGGCATGTGGCAAATGAATAAAGATATATGGAGAATACTAATGTTTTTTTAAATGAATGGCTTTGCTATTCTTTAGTGTTCTATTTATATTATTATTTGTTAGGTTTAATTGGAGCAGACATTTGCATTTATTTTTAAAGAAAATAGTAAAGAAGACATTTTTGTAAGATATAGGGTGTTCAAAGTGACCTTATACCTTGGGAAAGCTATTGGATATTAGGTTTCAGAATAAGATGTTCTGGATTTGATCTGAGGGATATCTAATTCTATTTCCACAGTGGTGATATGGTTGGAAAGCTTTCAAAAATAATAGTGCAATAGCATTTTTATACTCATGTTGCCTAGCAACTGGTTTGAGTGACATAGTCCCTCTAATATTGGAGATAATATATAGCTATCAGAGTAAGTTGTTATGGGTGTGTGCATATTAGGGCTGAGCATTATTTGATGTTAAAATCAATGTGAGAACATATTTTCAAATCCAAAGATCAATACCAGAAAATATCGTAGAATTTTAAAACATCTAGATAAGTACCTTTTGTTAAAGGACAATTCTTCCAATCTTTGTGAATTACAAGAACCAAACTGCTGTTTGATTTTCATATAGCAAATGGATGGACATCATATATTTGAGTGGGATTGTTATGATCCCAAGAGTTCCTCTCAATATTACACAAGTTGGGAATCTTAAGATCTTTCATTATTCCAAATATGAATCTCCTGATACATGCATTGTAATGGACTTTCAGAATGACCTTGGAAGAGAGGAGGAAGACAGTCAGACAAGATTTATTAGAAGAAGAAGAAACCAGGATGGAACAAGTATCTCAGAAGAGATCCTCATTAGTTCTCTAGCTTGGGAAGGCAAGGGAGGGAAAATGCTTTCGGATTTGCAATATTATTTCATTGTAACTATACAATAAAGGTGATGTTAATGCTCATGTCGTTGGTTTTTTCTCTGGGCTACTGAAAAAGATTGACATGGACTCACATCCACAAATCTCCATGTTGAACTTCAGGATGAAAGAAGTGATAAGTGACTTTTTGCCTCATTTTCCCATTTCTGCCATTTTTGAAAAAAAAAAAAGACAGTGGCGCATGAGGGGAGAGGTCTAAATTAGGTCAGAATCACACTGCTCTTTCATTTAGTTTTGTTTTTTTAATATGCCCCCTTTTCTCTAGTTATTTTCAAGAATATTCCCTGCCAACCATGCAATGTTTTAATTATTCATGATTGGAAAAACATGCAAGTACCATGTGGGAGATTTTATGAAAATTATTCTGAGTGGGAAAATATCAAGTAGGTGACAATTTATTAGGAACTGAGGTTGGGAGAAATGATTAAATCCTTCTTTCTGAACCCCAACCACATTTCCTTCTACCCTGTCTATGTCTGTGCTTTTAAGCTTTAAAAATATGTGAATGATCTCCCATATCACTGAGTTTTCTTGGCTTTGACTAACATTAGTTTGTTCTTACTTGGGTGGCTTCCCAAGGTTAATACATATTTTTCTGCCTGTCTAGTTATCTTACATTTTGCAACATACCTCTGACATTTCTTCCTGCTTCACTTTGGATATTTAGTTTAAGATGTCTTCCTTGAAGATCATTCCCACAATTCTGTTTGACTCCAGTCCTAATCCTGCTGGGACTCATCAACTTTGTGGAAGAGCTTATAGTAAGGAATGGAGTAACAAACTGAAACTGTGAACTTGGTTGAGAGAGACCACTTGAGATTATTATAATGAAATCCTTTTAGTTGCTGCTTGGGTTTATAATTGCTAGGAGTGACACAAGTCATTCACCTTTAAGGGTCCTTTTTTTTTTTTTTTTGAATTTTCAAGTAATCCTAATTCTGAGCTAGACATCTGTCAAAATCTGATGTATCTTTAAAAGTAGTAGATTCAATTTAAGAAAAGTTAAAACATTTTGGGCTATAGGTTGCATACCAAGCTATAAATTGTTTAATAATATTGAATAAACTACAATTGATTGGATTCACATATTATGCTATAAACCATGGCTTTAGTATCTGTAATGTCTGGTTTAACGCTATATATTTACACTAAGCTAAAATCAAAGAGATCTCACTAGGGTTTTCCATTTAAAATCCAGCCCATAATTCTAGAGAATGTTTCTGAATGTAATCTCACAGGATGTGTGTGTTAGGATTCTCATCTAGCTTCAGACCGTCTCTGGAGTCTACTCATGAAATTTCAAATTGTCTAAAATGACTTCAACTCCGTGGAATTTTGCCTAGATATGGATGATCCTGGGAAAGAAACTTTTCATTTGTTCATGTTTTTCAGACAACAAAGGTAGGTCTGAAAATAATCATATCAATGTTTATCTATCTAAATCTGTCTGTCTGTCTATCTATCTACCTATCTACACACACCCACACCCACACCCACACCCACACACAGGGAGAGAGCCTTAATCTTTTAGAGGAAACGTAAAATATAAGTATTATGACTTAAATGAAGGAATAATTAGTCATATGATTTCCCATAGATTCTGGGTAGATTTTAGTGCTCTGTATAACTCTTCTGATCTGTACAATAACTAACAGAGGGGAATCTATATATATATATATCTCTCCATGATGAAGAGTAGAATCAGAATTTATATGGTCGCCTGTCCTTGTTTGTGGACCGATGGGAGGAAACCACATCCGATGCGTGGGTCAGGTGAAATTTGGCCTCTCCATGGAATTTCTCTCCACCCCTCTGCAATTCTTTATCCGGTGCCCTGTGTCTAACAACTTGGCCAAGAAATGCCTCATGAAAGAGGCCATTGGACATCTTCTCCAGATTAAGGCCATAGCCCTCCAAAAGCAAAGAAATACATAGAGAATAGAATAATAGAATCGGAAGGGATTTTGGAGAACTTCTAATCTATTCCCCTGTTTAAGCGGGAGATTCTTTATCATTCCAGTAAAATGGATGTCTTATCTGCCTTTTTGAAAATCTACACGTCTGATGGAGAACCCCGTTCTGAAATAAAGCAATTCCACTGATTAGTTGTTCTCTTTTGTCAGGAAATTTCTCCATAGTTCTTGGTTGGATCTCTGTTTAATGATCTGTTACTTCTTTTCCTGTCCTCAAGTGCTTTGAAGTATAGATTCTTTTTTGTGACAGCCCCCTGGAAAACTGTTATTTTATCACCTTGAGTTAAATTATGCATACTTAAATTCCCTCAATTGTCCATCATATGGCCTACATTACTAAATCCATATCACTGTTGTTGCTCTTCTCTGCCCTCTTTCTAGGGTCTCTATACATTTTTGTATTGTGTTGATCAGAACTTGATGTAGTATCCCAAGTGTTGCCACTGTAGTTTAAAGTAGTATTATCACTTCATGTGATCTTGAAGCTATCCATCTGTTGATGCAACCTAGAACTTCATTAACTCTTTTGGTAGATGCAGAACCCTGCTGGCTGATACTTAAGTGGTGGTCTAATAGGATACCTAGATCCCATTCCCAGATATTACTGGTGAGCCAGGAACCACCCATTCTATATCTGTGCATTTGGTTTTTCTTGCTGATGTGTAGGACCTTACTTTTCTCATTATTGAATTGCATTTTGGGGGGGATAGGACCCATTATTCAAATGACATGCTTCATTATAAACCTCAGGATGTTTGCAATATAATGTTTTATTTCCCTGTATTTCCCATACCTTTAATCAGAGTGCTGGGCAATTAAGTGAATTCATACAATGTATGGGTTAAATATATGATATCTCTGTAGTATCTCTTAAGGATTCAGAAGACATGGTAAGCCTAACATAAATCAGACAGTAGGATTTAAAATTAGTGTCCTGTGCATGATCATTAGCTGAAATTTATAGCTAAACTTGCCTATGTGACATGATGAAGTAAGATGAAAAGTTTTTCAGAGGGACTAATAATACTTCTGTTTCTCTTTCCTGGGTTTTTCTTTTTTCTTTTTTTTAAAAAAAAGATCTAATTGGCTTTTTTTCTGAACTGTTGTAATGCATATATAATCCTGCTATTATATAAATTGCACATTTCCTTAAAGAAAAATATTCATTTTTGAGAACAAAATGTTCTTTCTTTTTGTACGTTGTCATGATAACAAAAATGTTCAGTAAAAAGTTATATTTTGAAAAAATGATAATGTACAAATATGCAAAGCCATGCTGATAGTCAGCATTATCTGTCTTCATTATTGGTCTCCATCTTAAAGCAAACACTGGATGGCTTCGCATAACATATGGAGCAAAATACAAATAAAGCAAAATATTTATTTTATTTATTTATTTATTTAGTCCAAAACATAACAAAATACATTTTAGCATGCATGCAGTTGGTTACTTGTGTCTTACTCTAGCAGATATGTTTGTTATATTCTATTTCAGTTAGCTTTCCCATGACAATGCATAGTTCCTAGACTTGTGGATTATATCTATCATCCTACAGGATAGCTCCTGGCTTCACTGCCTTTGAAGTCTGGGACCTATAATAATAACACCGGAGTTGGAAGGGACCTTGGAGGTCTTCTAGTCCAACCCCCTGCTTGGGCAAGAGATCCTACACTACTTCAGACAAATGATTATCCAAAATCTTCTTCAAAACTCCCAGTGTTGGAGCATTCACAACTTCTGGAGGCAAATCCTTCCACTGATCAATTGTTCTAACTGTCAGGAATTTTCTCCTTGATTCTAAATTGTTTTTCCCCTTGCTTCTTGTCCTACCCTCAGTTGCTTTAGAGCAAAGCTCCCCAAACTTGGCCACTTTAAGAGTTGTGGACTGAAGTTCACAACTCTTAAAGTGGCCAAGTTTGGGGACCTCTGCTTTAGAGAATAGCCTGACTCCCTCTTTGTGGCAAACCCTGAGATATTGGAACACTGCTATCATGTCTCCCCTAGTCCTTCTTTTCATTAAACTACAGATATCCAGTTCCTGAAATTATTCTTCATATGTTTTAACCTCATGTCACCTAATCACCTTTGTTACTCTTCTCTGCACTCTTTCTAGAGTCTAACCTATCCTAGCTATTCCTACATAACTGGGATCCCCAGATCAGAGGCACCTGTATTTGACTTTCAGGTTCCAATGACAAGTTTTCTTCCCAAGAAAAATTACAGTATTTGGAATTTATAGTGGTGAGAAAGACCGGGCTGAAACAGCAGATGGAGCTGCAGATCAAGAACTGCTTTCTGGTTCCAAAATGAAAACAGTAAAAGAAACCAAAAATCCAAACTGAATGGCTTTGGCAAGGTAATGGACCACTCTGGACCACTTTAATAAAAGGTGAAAGCATGGTCAGGAATATTCAGCATTAGCTGTGATATCTGCACAGCACTGAAAAGATTACTACCTCTAAATGTTTTCCCATATCACTTTAGTACCTCTATCCAATCTTAACAACCAAATTTAGCAGAGTTGGCTTTTTAAATCACAGTATGCTTATACAATTACACTTTTACCCTTCCAGGATTCTGCTCTTTAAGCAAAGTTTTAGGCTTAACATGATAGTTTTTAAAAACTCTAACTAGGTGGTATTCCTTTAAATATATAGCATTGCTTTAACAAAGATAGAAAAATGCTACTTATTTAGCAGGAGAGCACCCTGGATTAGTGGTTATATAATATGGTCGGCTTGTCAGCTGGAGCTAATTGCACCTTGCAACAGGGGGAGCTTGCATTCCTATCCCAGCTCCAGCCCATCTAGCAGTTTGAAAACATGCACCTTTCGTATATAATCATGCTGGCCACCTGACCTTGGAAAGTGCCTCTGATAACTCTGCCCCGTTGGCCAAGAGCACTATGCCCTAAAATCAGATGGAATGGCCAGGGAAATTTTTACTTTTTGTGCTTATTTAGCATATTATTGTTGCTAATTATACTAGGATGGTGGTGGTGGTACTGCTAGAAAAGTCTTAGATAAAGAAAATCTAATTTGCCCTGAGCATTATTCAACACATGCTATTTTGCCGCATCACATCCGAGAGGCATCCACAATTTCCTATGTATACCCAAGCCCTTTTCACAAAGCACTAAGGGATAGAAACTTGTTTTTAATGGAATATTATTATTGAGTGATTCTCAAACTTAGCAACTCTAAGAAAAATAGAAACAGCACTTAGACTTGTATACCTCTTCATAATCCTTTACAGTTGTCTCTAAGCAATTTACAGAGTCACCATATTTCCCCCCAACATTCTGGGTCCTCATTTTACCCACCTTGGAAGGATGGAAGGCTGAGTCAACCTTGAGCTGCTCAGAATCGAACTCCTGGACTGAGCAGTGAGTCAGCCCTACAGTACGGCATTCTAACCCACAGCAGAATGGCTGAATACAAACTATTAGTAGCAGAGAATGTAATGTGCTGGTTGGCCACTAGATGGCTGATTAAGAGCGAAAGAAGCAGGAGTGTGATTGGTTGTTCGTTGAAAAAGCCGGGCATAAAAAAAGCTGGCCGTTAGACAGTTATAATGTTTTCTAAGTTACACTGACGAGTTACAGTTCCATTTGTTGTTCTGTGATGTTCTATTACAATTAAAGGCTGTTATAGTGAAAATCCTGTGTGGCTGCGATGTCTACAAACACCTGTACTTAATATTTAATATTGGCGAAGAGGAGGTCCTTAATCCTGATGTGCTGAATCTTGTAAGAATAAATATGTAGATGAATACTAGATCAGAATGGCTACCCAGCACACGTTTGCTCTGTTTAATCCCCCCCAGGGAAACATTTTATTTATTTTATTTATTACATTTGTATGCCGCCCCTCTCTGAAGACTCGGGGCGGCTCACAATAATAATAAAAACAATATTCCAGCAAAAACAAATCTAATATTAAAAAGCACATAAAACCCTATCATATTTTAAAAAGCAAACAACATATACATACCCAAACATAAATATAAAAAAAGCCTGGGGGAAAGGTGTCTCAACTCCCCCATGCCTGGTGGTATAGATGGGTCTTGAGTAATTTACGAAAGACATGGAGTGTGGGGACAGTTCTAATCTCCGGGGGGAGTTGACTCCAGAGGGCCGGGGCTGCCACAGAGAAGGCTCTTCCCCTGGGCCCCGCCAAACAACATTGTTTGGTTGACGGGACCCGTCAAGGCCAACTCTGTGGGACCTTATCGGTCGCTGGGATTCATGCGGTAGCAGGCGGTTCCGGAGATACTCTAGTCCAATGCCATGCAGGGCTTTAAAGGTCATAACCAACACTTTGAATTTTGACCGGAAACTGATTGGCAGCCAATGCAGCCAATGTAGCCATATTTCCTAATTGCAAACGCATATACTGAACTGTCTGGTGACAAGAAGAGGGCTTATTCTCCACAGTAGGGGGAGCTAGTCTCCAAGGATGGGTGGACCTTGTCCGCAGCCAATCAGAACTGAGTCAGGAAGAGCCCGCCCCCCCCGTGAGAATGGGCATCTCAGGTGAGTATCAACACTCTGTTTCCTCAGCTTCTGTGGCACAGAGATGTTTGAGACCACTGGGCTTTCTTTGCACCAAAGTCTATTCATACAGATACTTGGCAAGAATTACTTGAAAAGCTAAAGCACCATTACGCACCTCCCCCCCCCTCCCGCTGTGTAAGGTGGTATGCCTTCTATCATAGGAACCATGGAGAAGGCGAAATTATAAATCAATATGTTTCTGCTTTAAGAAGAACTGCTCTATACGGATAGTTTTTCAACCTTGAAGTTTATTTATTAGATAAACTGGTTTTTGGAGTTAGAGATGGTCACCTGAAGTGCCAACTTCTAGCCATGCATGGACTCACTTTCCAAGTGGCCTTATATCAGTGACGGTGAACCTTTTTTTCCTTGAGTGCTGAAAGAGTGTGGGTGAGTGCTATCGCACATGCACAAGTGCCCACACCCTTAATTCAATGCCTGGGGGGGCAAAAACAGCTTCCCCCACCCTCCGGAGGCCCTCTGGAGGCTGGAAACTGCCTGTTTCTCAACTTCTGGTGGCCCAGTAGGCTTGTGTTTTGCCTCCCCAGACTCCAAAGACTTTCCTGGAGCCAGAGGAGGGTTAAAAACACCCTCCCCCATCCCCAGGAATGCAAAAACGCCCTCCCAGGGCCTCTGTCAGCCAAAAATCAGCTGGACAGCACACACATTTATTTATTTATTTATTTATTATTTAGATTTGTATGCCGCCCCTCTCCGCAGACTCGGGGCGGCTCACAGCATAACACAACAATTTATAACAAATCCAAATATAATTTAAAATATTTAAAAGAACCCCATTTTGCTAACAAACACACACTCAGACATACCATACATAAAATGTACATGCCCGGGGAAAGTGTTTCAGTTCCCCCATGCCTGACGACAAAGGTGGGTTTTAAGGAGTTTACGGAAGGCCGGGAGAGTAGGGGCAGTTCTAATCTCTGGGGGGAGTTGGTTCCAGAGGGTCGGGGCCGCCACAGAGAAGGCTCTTCCCCTGGGGCCCGCCAACCGTTAGAGCTGAGCTAGGACAACAGCTTGTGTGCCAGCAGATATGACTCCATGTGCCATCTGTGGCACCTGTGCCATAGGTTCACCATCGCTGCCTTTGATGAAGCAGGGGCAGTGGAGATGTCATCTCACTCATTGACAGAAATGCATGGGGTGCTCGGTGTTTCAGGCCAGACTAGAACAAATGCAGTGGAGGCATTATTTATTTATTTATTTATTTATTTATTTATTTATTTATTTATTTATTTATTTATTTATTTATTTATTTATTCATTCATTCATTCATTCATTCATTCATTCATTCATTCATTTATTTATTTATTTATTTATTTATTTATTTATTTATTTATTTATTTATTTATTAGATTTGTATGTCGCCCCTCTCCGTAGACTTGGGGCGGCTCACAACAGCAATAGAACAATTCATAACAAATCTAATAATTGCAGGATTCCCCCTACTTCAATCTTATGCCAGAGGACAAAGTCTGCCAATTATTATTATTATTATTATTATTATTATTATTATTATTATTATTATTATTAATTACATTTATATGCCGCCCCTCTCCGAGGACTCAGAGTAGCTCACAACAAGAAACAGTACAAATCCAATACTTAAAACAATTTAAAACCCTTAATATAAAAACAATTATACATCTCATACAGACCGTACCTATAGCGGAAATGGCCCAGGGGAATCAATTTCCCCATGCCTGACGACAGAGGTGGGTTTTGAGGAGTTTACGAAAGGCAAGGAGGGTGGGGGCAGTCCTAATATCCGGGGGGAGTTGATTCCAGAGGGTTGGGGCCACCACAGAGAAGGCTCTTCCCCTGTGTCCCACCAGACGACATTGTTTCGTCGACGGGACCCGGAGGAGGCCAATTCTGTGGGACCTCACCGGTCGCTGGGATTCGTGCGGCAGAAGGCAGTCCTGGAGATATTCTGGTCTGATGCCATGAAGGGCTTTATATGACCGTTCGAAAAGCCAAAGGGGAAGAATATTAACAAGCATGCCATGTTTTGGGTGCAGAGGACCTCACATGGGAGCCAACTGTCAATTTAAAGATGCAATATACCACCATTGGGGTTTTTTAAATTAACTTAAATATTACATTTGTTTACATTGTATTATTATTGCTGTGAGCCGACCCGAGTCTCCGGAGGGGGGCGGCATACAAATCTGATTAATAAATAAATAAATTGTAACACAAAAGGTCACATAGCTCATTATTATTATTATTATTATTATTATTATTATTATTATTATTGTTATTATTTATTGAATTTGTATGCCGCCCCTCTCCGCAGACTCGGGATGGCTAACAACAGTGATAAAAAACAGCATATAACAATCCAATACTAAACAATTAAAAATCTCCTTATTATAAGACCAAAGTTACATACAAACATATCATGCGTAAATTGTAAGGCCAAGGGGGAAAGAATATCTCAGTTCCCCCATGCCTGACGGCAGAGGTGGATTTTAAGAAGCTTACAAAAGGCAAGGAGGGTGGGGGCAATTCTAATCTCTGGGGGGAGTTGGTCCCAAATGGCCAGGGCCGCCACAGAGAAGGCTCTTCCCCTGGGTTCCGCCAAACAACATTGTTTAGTTGACGGGACCCAGAGAATGTGGGACCTAATTGGTTGCTGGGATTCGTGCAGCAGAAGGCGGTCCCTGAGATAATCTGGTCCAGTGCCATGAAGGGCTTTATAGGTCATAACCAACACGTTATGTGACTCTTTCTGCCACAATGGCAGCATATTGGCGGCATATCACAATATCAGAACCGACCTCCGATGTCATGCTAACAAAGTGACTTTATTTCTAGAGGTCTGCCAAGACTATATGCTAAGAGGTGGCAGCTCAGGACCAAACCCTGAAATATCTTAGTTGTGTTTCTCTACTAATAAAGTAGTAAAGAATAAGAGGCTATTTAAATTCTCTGTTTGTCATGCTTCTCATCTGGGCAGCATAAATCATTAGACCTAGAAAATAGACAGCCAAAGATATCAAAATGGACAGAGGGAGGAGAGATGCCAACAAAGCTGAAAGCATGTTTTCCTAACAGCTTTTCAAAGCCTGAAGATGACATTGCTCGTTGCAATGTTATTAGTTATTAGTGTCAGTTCTGTTTTTGGGCAAAGAAGGAAATATGGCATTTCCTTATTATGACCTGAAACCAGATTTTTTTTTCGGAGATGTGAGATATAAAGAAGGAGAAAGATTGGTGAAAAGGAAAGAGAGAGAAAGAGCCGGAGAATGATACACCTGTTATAATTAATGCAAATGAATGGTCCCAATTTAGCACATCACATTTGCATGCATGTAAACAGTATGTATGAGATGCGTATTACTGCAAGCTAAATTCAAGGTGTTGCAGTTAACCACAGTGATTGTTTTCAGTTGTGTTAAATTTGTGACTGTCTCTTTAAAAATGTTTTGATAATGCATTTCAGTTTTGACAATAAGGTCTTACAGTCTGTTGAATGAACTCATCTTTATGATAGTCAGATATGTCCTTGTACAACTAAAGTTAGGATATCAGCTATTATTATAGCTGGAAAATTCAGATTTTAGCTGGATGATCAATGGTTTTTTAAAATTATGTATCACATAAAGTTTTGCAAAGTACTCTTTGTAATCTCTAAAGGGTATTCAGAAAATTCACTTTATTTATTTATTTATTTATTTATTTAGATTTGTATGCCGCCCCTCTCAGCAATAGCCCATTGCAACAACATCGCCAAGAAGGCTTTAAGAGTTGTTAATCTAATCCTACGTAGCTTCCGCTCTGGCAATCTCACACTACTTACCAGAGCTTATAAAACTTTCACCAGAGCCATCCTAGAATACAGCTCATCTGTTTGGAGCCCATACCATATTTCTGACATTAATACCCTCGAAAATGTCCAGAGATACTTCACCAGAAGAGCTCTTTACTCCTCTACCGGTAACAGAACACCCTACGAAACTAGATTTACAATCCTGGGTCTAGAAAGCTTAGAACTAAGACACCACAAACACGATCTAAGTATGTCCTGCCTGTCCTGCCTGTCAAAGACTACTTCAGCTTCAACCACAACAACACAAGAGCCCATAACAGATACCGCTCCAAACTTGACTGTAAAAAATACGACTTTAGTAATCAAGTTGTCGAAGTGTAGAATTCACTACCGGACTCTGTAGTATCATCCCCTAACCCCCAACATTTTACCCTTAGACTATCCAGGGTTGAACTCACCAAGTTCCTAAGAGGTCAGTAAGGGGCGTACATAAGTGCACTAGAGTGCCTACCGTCCCCTGTCTTATTGTCTCTCCTATAACTCCTATATCTTCTCTTCTATAACTATATCTTTTTCTGCTATTCTCTCATAGTTATATTTCACTCCTTTATTTTCTCCTCTCTTCCCCGTTTGTTTGCTTATTTGTTTGCTTATTTGTTTATTTATTTATTTATTTATTTATTTATTAGATTTGTATGTCGCCCCTCTCCATAGACTCGGAGCGGCTTTAATACATTCTACCTGATTATATCCTCTATAACCCTCATTGTGTATTATTGTGTATTGGACAAAACAAATAAAATAAATAAATAAAAATAAAAATAAAAATAAAAATAAAAATAAAAATAAAAATAAAAATAAAAATAAAAATAAAAATAAAAATAAAAATAAAAATAAAAATAAAAATAAAAATAAAAATAAAAATAAAAATAAAAATAAAAATAAAAATAAAAATATATTTAAAAAAATATTACAGGCTACTTGCTGTTGACAGAAACTGTATATAGTAAATCTGGGATTCCCTTGTTGGACTGCTTGGTGAGCTTCCAATTTGTTTTTGATATAATTCAAAATACAGCCAAGCACAAATGGCCTTCATCAGTGCTCTGTCAGGTGTCTTGACACAGTAATTGGATGGACAATCTCTTGGACCATCTCCAGGGAGAGGAGAAATTCATCAACAATTCCTAAAGGAAGTAGTGTTGCTTTTGAAAAAGCCCCATGAGAGGAGCTTCTTATGATGTCATCCTTTGTGTTTAAAATGTGAAAGTGAAAAGTTTAAAGGTTGAGGTGCTTATACAATTGAAGCCATGACAAACATATATGTCACACTTAGCCATCTCATAACTAAATAAGCAAATCTCACCTCATAACTAAATAAGCAAATTCATCCTTTGGAATTTTGCTAATATTCTCTCCTCCTTTGAAAGAACATTTGAAAGCATAAATTGAATGATTATGGATGGGAAGGAGAATTTCTTTGCTTTCTTTCATTGGTTGGGCTATCAAACTCGCGTCGTCACGGCATTGTCATGCGTCGTAGTGGAACTTTTTTGCCCATTGCTAAACTGGGTGGGGTGGGGCCAGCACATTACCCATCTGGCCCATAGGTTATGAGTTTGACACCCCTGCCCTAAATGATCAAGGGACCAGTTATTTCAAGAACCACCTGCTCCTTTACAAGTCAGCCTGCTTGTTTTAACAAGATATTCTTTAAAAATCATTTTCTTTGTTCCAATAACTTGAAATACCGTATTTTTCAATGTATAAGATGCACCTTTTTCCTCCTAAAAGAGGCTGATAATTAGGGTGCATCTTATACTTTGACTTTAGCTCTTTTTTCAGCCCTAACCAGGTGCTAACAATGTTCCCAGCTCTTACACACTTGCAAGCTCTTTCATTGTTACTCTCTGCAAAGAAGAATGTTTTCTAAGCCCTAAGTCTTTGCAGGGTTTTTTTCCATTGCTCTACTTGCTCAGACTGTTTCTTTCCAGGTGCTAATGATATTTCCAGCTCTTACTGGCTTGCAAACTCTTTCATTGTTACTCTCTTAGAATAATGTTTTTTCAAGCCCTTAACCAGGGGATAAAATAATGTGCTGAAGCTGATCAGACTAAGGAAGCTAACCAGATAAATATTCCCTATTTTTCCCTATTTTTCTCCCCCAGAATTAAGATGCGTCTTATATTCCGGTGCGTCTTATACTCCAAAAGTGCAGTATGTCATTGATTGTTTAAGGAGAATATCTTTTGGTGGCTCTAAACTTTCTTTTGAAGAAAGCCCATCTTCCATTATTACTTTTAGAATTTAATGAAGACTTTCCTTTTTCAGGAGGCCATTCAATATTACATTTTACTTGCTGTTTTAATTAGTCCATTAATATTAATGTATTTTAATAGCTGTTACATTGTTCTATTTTTCTACGTTTCAAATTACATTTGTAAATTGTTTAATTGTTGTCAGATTACAAAAACATTTTCACAGACAAGACATCAATATACATAAAATACATCAGATTTTGAAAAGCTCTTTATCCTATCCCATGACTTGAAGTTAGTTTAAAATCCTAACTTAATTCAAACTTAGTAACAACAATTTTCCAATTGAAGAAGTAATATTTGAATATTTCCAAGAAATAAGTTAGGAAAGTTAGTTGTAATCTCAAAATTCATTTAATCCTATATTGATTTAATAAGATTTATAACCTTAGATTTATATATGCAATATTTAGTTGTTAACTTGGTTAGTTTCTGGTATTTGGAACCTAAATCAGAATTAAAGTAAGATTTGATTATTATTTTATCTATCTGTCTATCTATTTAATTTCTATGCTACCCAACTCCCTAGGGACTCAAGGCAGCTCACAGCAAAAATATAAAACATCAATAATAGTTCAAAAAGTTCTAAAAACAGTTTAAAAACAATTTACAATACAAACAGTTAAACCCCTGCATACCATTCATGGCCAGATCTCTCTGGTTACCACCATAAGATCCATGGCCAACAGCCATGTCTTTACCACTTTCTGAAAGGCCAATAGGGTGGGGGTAGACTGGATCTCAGGAGGTAACTGGTTTTAGAGAGCCGGGGCAGCCACAGAGAAGGCCCTCCCCCACGGACTCGCCAGCCAACACTGTTTAGCTGATGGGACCTGGAGAAGACCAACTCTGTGAGCCTTTACCGGTCATTGGGAGCTATGTAATAGAAGGCAGCCTCGAAGATGGAAGCTATGTGTTCTGCCGGATTATTTCAACCACCCGTAATTACAGGGTAATTAGTCCAGGAAGACACACACCACATGATAAAAGGAAAACCCAAAAGTTTTTATAAACAGAAAAACAGAAACAGCTCCCTTTTTAAATGTCAAAGGGATTTTCTGGTACACACAAGGCACAGGTTAAATGCAATCCAATTGCTCACCCAATAACTGGGAAATTGAGTCCAATTCTAAAGTCCAGAGAGTCCACACACAACCTTGAACAGCACAAAAACCACAATCTTTACGAAACAATGAATCAGATAAACTGCCACAAGGCTAAACCAGCATGCTGTTCTTTTTATCTGTAGCACTAATTACAGCAGCCCCCCCCAACCACAGGTGGCCTCATTTTCTCTTGTAATAATCCTTCAGTTGTTGTCTCCTATGCATCACTCTACGCATGTATGGATGTGTCATTAATTCTTGTTCAGAATCCAAGGATGATACAGATGATTGATCTCCTCCTGGGCTGTCTGCCAAACTCCCCTCTTCCCTGTCACTCACGCTTCCTTGGTCAGAGGAGGCTTCGTTGGCAGATTCCATTGGGAGCAAAACAGGCCTGTGGCATGTGGATGTCTCCCCCACATCCACCTGCACATTCCTTGGGGCAGGAGCTGGGCCAGAGCTAACCACAACACTATGCAGGGCTTTTAATCAAACATTATCAAATATAAAATAGCGTGCATCCAGATTTGTATGCTGCCACATGGAAGCCTATATTTGTTTATCAGATTTTGTAATTCACAAAGGATTTTCAAGCTTTCTTTCATATGCCTAGTTTTCTGGGTACAGAATGCTTAACATCAGGAATAAACCAAGAGAGGATTTGGGAGGAGGGGGGAAAGCCACATATCCCTCTATTTCCATCTGCAAGCTTTTCTGGATGTAATTTCTAAGCACTTACTAATAGATTTCAGACCCAATTCCCCAAGCTGGCATCAGAGAAATCCTGTAAGAAGACTAAGGAGGTTTCCCCCCCCCCCAAGGGCATAAAGGTGGCTTAGATCTATAAAAATGGCTTGATGCGAAGAGGGAGACTGCCTTGCAGTCTCCCCCCTCTTCATTCATAAAGCTGACACTCTATCATCTTCAGCTACAAAGTTCTTCATGCAACTACTTTATATTCACAGCCACTCTTTTTGTACAGTGGGACTGTAAGGAAAGCTGCCCTTCTTACAGCTCCAGTTAATTTGGGTTCTCTTTTCTTTTGAACCTGGCTTTATTTACCGTTACGTTCTTTGCGGTGGGTGGCATTACTAATTCCCATTGCCATTGAATTAAATTAGGGGTGTTTATTTATTGTAAGTATTCACAGAGCCTTGCTGTAGATGTAAGAAGATGTAGCAAAGTCTATCCATCTCTCAAAGGGCTACTAGGGAAGAATATTTGACATAGATTTTGCATTTTTTTTAAAGCATTACATTTTATTTATTTATTTTTATGTGAATGAAATATTTTTGAATAACTTTTTCTTGTTCTCTATTTGTGATCAAACATATTTGAGACCTCATATTTTTATCTCTGCAGGATACTAAATTCTGCTTGGGAAATTCCCCATAACTATCAGTTGTATTTGATTTGGATTCAAGATTGACCAACCAGTCTATCATGTATTAGACTCACCAGAGTTTTTGCTCTAGCCATGTGTTCGATAATAACCTGGCCAGCCCTGAATCTTGCACAATGTTTTGCAGCTCAACCTTGCTCTTATTCTGGTCGAAGAGTTCTTTTATTTTTAATTACTTCACCAACTAACTACGGCATTGGTTGCATTAGGCCATGTCAATGAGAGTCCTCTCCCAAGGTATACAGTGCATTGTTTAAAAACAAGATGAATCCAATTAAACAAAGTTCTCTGCAGTGAAGTATGACTGACACCAAATAATATCCCTGCTCAATTTCTATTAATTTCAGTGGACATATACAGGAAATCAGATCATCTTTTATCTGTTAGTTCCTGCAGTTAGAAAACAGAAATAACATTCTCTTTTACTGCACTAACTCCTTTTTTTGTACTGAGTTACAGTAAACATTGCTGAGATCAAAAGGAAAGGAATAATAGTGTTTGTGACTAAAATAATAGCCAGTAAATAAAAAATATATAATAGTAAGGCAATATACTGGTTTGGTCTTGTTCAGTTTCATATATTGACAGAAAGTCAAAGAAATCTTTCAGAACAAGTAACTTTGAATCTGTTGAAAGAAGGAAGAGCCTTCTCTGTAGTGGCTCTGGCCTTCTGGAATCAATTCCCCCTGGAGATTAAAATGGCTCCCACCCTCCTTGCCTTTCGTAAGTTACTCAAAACCCACCTATGTCTCCAGGCATGGGGTAACTGAGTTGCCCCTAGGCTATGCTAAGACTATGGTAGAATTGTGTATGGTCTGTCTGAGTTGTATGGTTTTTTAATAATGGTTTTTTTATGTGTTTTTAAATATATTGGATTTGTGACATTGTATTTGGTTGTGAGCCGCTCCTAGTCCTTGGAGACAGGCGGCATACAAATCTAAATAATAATAATAATAATAATAATAATAATAATAATAATAATGATGATGATGAAGCAACACATGTGAAGATTTGCTGGAAGACTTATACTCTATTTAAATTCCATTTTATCCCACCTTTATGTTAAGAATAGTTTCTCCTTTCTCCTTTATATTATTTTCCAAGATACATTTATTGAGAACTTTTTTAAAAAAAATGCATAATTGTGCAAACAATAAAAACCTTCAAATTAAACGTACTGATGCAAGAATATATTACATTTAGACAATTTTATTTACAAAGTAGTGCTAAAGTTTTGTGGCCAGAAAAATCCAGATTTTGCTATTTAGTCTGAGAAACAATGCAGATGGTTTCCCATTGCTGATGTCCTAAAACAGCTGTCTATTTTGTACAAATTGACTACTTCATCACTGAGAAAGGGGTGGGATTTCATTAATTAGTGTATCATTTTTTTTCATTGCTGCTTGTCTTGCAACTTTTTTCAACCACTTGAGCAAAAATTCACTTGGGCAGCTCTGAATTCTATTCTCAGGGGACTGGGCAATATAAAATGCTCATTACCTAGTCTGATATCTAGAAGCTAGTTTCCAGATCATAAAATATTACATTTTATATCCATTTTGGGAATGAATTTATTTGTTTGTTTGTTTGTTTGTTTGTTTGTTTATTTATTCAATTTTTATGCCGCCCTTCTCCTTAGACTCAGGGCGGCTTACAACATGTTAGCAATAGCACTTTTTAACAGAGCCAGCATATTGCCCCCACAATCCGGGTCCTCATTTTACCCACCTCGGAAGGAAGGAAGGCTGAGTCAACTTTGAGCCGGTGATGAGATTTGAACCGCTGACCTTCAGATCTACAGTCAGCTTCAGTGGCCTGCAGTACAGCACTCTACCTGCTGCGCCACCCCGGAATGAGGCAACCTAAATAAATAATAAACATTTGAGCCATTCCCCACTAATAGGAAGCACCAGGTTGAGATCTTGTCTGTGTTATATCTTAATCAGTGGATGGATGGGGGTCAGTAGTGGGTTCCAAATTCCGTCACTACCAATTCGCTCGTGAGCACATGCGTGACGCTTCAAACCTTAGTCTAACTTTCCCAGGTAGACGGAATCTACCCCCACTGCCATTACTGGTTCACAGAACTGGGCTCAATCGGGAGCAATCCACCAATGGTGGGGATGGTATTATGCAGAAAACTTTTCACTGACTATTAAATTGTAATAACCAACTCCAACTCTAATCTATAACTAGTGGAAAGCCATAGGCTTTCAAGGAAGAGACCAGTTATTACATTCTAGATATACAGTGTTCCCTCGATTTTCGCGGGTTCAAACTTCGCGAATAGCCGATACCACGGTTTTTCAAAAAATATTAATTAAAAAAACCTTCACGGTTTTTTCCCCTATACCACGGTTTTTCCCCACCCGATGACATCATATGTCATCGCCAAACTAATAATTTTTGCAAATAAATAACAAAAAAAATAATTATTGTTAATAAATAATTATGTTTATAAATATCAGGATCATTAAGTGTCTTATTCAACGGTGAATACCAGTAATAATGATGAGTAAATGGTTGTTAAGGGAATGAGAAACTGCAGTTTAGGGGTTTAAAGTGTTAAGGGAGGGCTTGTGATACTGTCCATAGCCAAAAATGGTATATTTACTTCCGCATCTCTACTTTGCGGAAATTCGACTTTCGCGGGCGGTCTCGGAACGTATCCCCCGCGGAAATCGAGGGAACACTGTACTAGAAAGTATTTGCTTGTTAATTATTGTCTTAATGTTACAGTTATTCCTTATTTTATTGGCACAAATTGAATTATTCTTTTTTTATAAATCATGGTATTTTTGTTAAACTATCTCTTTTTTCGCTCTCACTCTTTATAAATGTAGAGTTTCTATGGCCAAATATTAGCTCGGCGGGGGAGATGGGACATCCTTGCTTTTACTATTTTGATCTTTGTTATCATGAAATACCTTATTCTTTATTACTTTATTCCTAAGTTTTTTCATTGTGTTCATTGCTAGGATTAATCCCTTTATATCTCCAAAAGACTGTCATCTTTATTTGCTTTAGGCTAACTGAGTCTAAGAAATCAAGATTATTTACACCTTCGCTTTTTCATTGTCAACCATTACTACTTTGTCATCAAGTGTTATCTCCTTGCACTTCTATTTTTCTCGATATCATAATGATTTTGATGGCTCTTCAGAAAAGGATTTAATCTTATTTGTGATCACAATAATAGAGGATATGCTTCAAAAACAGCATATTTTCTTTCAGTTCCTGAGAGAAAAATAGAGTGAAATAGCTTTTGCTTTCATACCTGTCTTTTTGAAATCCCTAAACCATGTAGCGCCTGAAAAATTGTGCCTCTGTAATTATGTAAAATTTAAAAATTTATGTCATATTCATATTGTACTCTGCCTCTTTTTCTTCAGATATAATTTTTGAATGGAATAATTGTAATTGCAATGGATCACTTATTTGAGTTTATGTATAGGTAGTCCTTGACTTAAAAACCATTCATTTAGAAACTGTCATAATGGCATTTTAAAAAGGGATCCTCACAGTTACAACTTTCGCAGAATCAACAATGGCCCAACTTGCGCCATCCAGTGATTCACCAATATCCAACCTGGCATCTTTCCATGGTGCTGAAATCGATCATCCTTATGAGCCACTGAAGGATGCTTTGCTTCAACATCTGTCTTACAAGGTTTCCTTTCTGGTCATGATTACATACGTGTTCAGAATCTCTGAACTATCAGCACTCTCCCTACAGAAAGACCTCTGCCTCTTTCACCCTGACTGGGTAGACCCACCCTTTATTCCTAAAATAAACTCTTGTTTCCAACAGACCCAGGAACTTACTTTGCCCAATTTCTGCTGTGGACCCAGGTCCATCCATCAGAAAGACCTTGGCACTCTCTGGACATTAAGCAAGCTCTCCGAATATAAATAGATGGGATTGTCTCTTCCGCAAGACAGAGCGTCTCCTCATCATGTTCCATCCGCAATCTCATGTATCTTCTATGACCATTGGGTGCTGGATTTGCAGCACTATCACCAAAGTGTACGAGATTTCTTCTCTATCTCGACCTCCAGAGATCACAGCACACTCAATGTGCAGTGCTGCCATTTTCATGGCCTAGGCCACTCAGGTATTCTTAGAAGAAGTGTGTCGAGTGGCCACCTGGGCTTTGCCCTCTCAATTTATACATCATTACAAAATTGCAGCATATGCGTCAGTGGATGCTGCTTTTAGCCGGCGGCTTTTGCAGAGGGTACCAGAGGAAGTCTCCTAAACACACACCTTACTGACCTCTTAGGAATCTGGAGAGGTCAACCATGGATATTCTAAGGGTAAAACTTTGGGGGTTAGGGGGTGACACCACAGAGTCTGGTAAAGAGTTCCATGCTTCAACAACTTGATTACTAAAGTCGTATTTTTTGCAGTCAAGTTTGGAGCGGTTAATATTAAGTTTGAATTTGTTGTGTGTTCATGTGTTGTTGTGGTTGAAGCTGAAGTAGTCATTGACAGGGAGGATGTTGTAGCAAATGATCTTGTGGGCTATGCTTGGGTCATGTTTGAGGTGTCATAGTTCTAAGCTTCCTAGACCCAGGATTGTAAGTCTAGTTTCATAGGGTATTCTGTTTCGAGTGAAGGGCTCTTCTGGTGAAGTATCTTTGGATATTTTTGAGGGTGTTCATGTCCGAGGTGCGGTATGGGTTCCAAGAAGATGAGCTGTATTCAAGGATGGGTCTGGCGAAGGTTTTGTAAGCTCTGGTAAGTAGTGTGAGATTGCCGGAGCAGAAGCTACGTAGGATTAGGTTAATAACTCTTGAAGCCTTTTTGGCGATGTTGTTGCAGTGGACTTTGGCACCTAGGCCATTATATATTAGTATGTTTCCCATCCTGAATGCTGGCTCCACACATGATGAAGAAGGGACATTGATCTTAGCTGATATGCCTCTTCTAAGGGGGTGGAGCCAACATTCAGTCCCGACCATGCACAGTCTGTTCAGGCTGGCTCCTCATGTGGACTCCTCCTGGGTCAGTATATCTGGACAGTTGGCGGTTGTTGACCAGATGGGAATCTGTGATTAGTTGACCGTTGCCTGAGTTTTGCCACATCAAGTCTAGTCTTTGGATTCATCAAAGCAAGGTCTTAGCAGGGCAGATCCTGGCAAAAAAGACAGATTCGGTCCTCATTCTGAGTGGACAAGGACAACTCATCCTGAATACTGGCTCCACCCTATGAGAAGAGGCATATCAGGTAAGACCAACACCCCTTCCCTATGCTACATGATGTAGGCTTGTCTGACTATATGCAGAAAAATCTGAGCAGCTCTTAAAGGAGAGAGCTGCAAAGTTATGAAACTATTTTTCTCCCTGGAAGATTTGCTAAAGCTGCTGGATTTGAGAAGTCCAGAGATAAGTGGAGCAAGAGTTCTTGCAGACAGGGAGACGGATCTTCCACAAACTCAGTACTGCGGTGTTTCAAAGAAGAAACAGCTAGTTTTATGTGATTGCAAATACTACTCCAAGGCTGAGCCAGAAATAAGTTTGTTTAGTTCTTCAAAATTGGCACAGAGGATGTGGATTGCTGCTGAACTGGCTCAGAGTCCTCATATAGAAGTGTTTTATTTCTTCTCTGGAGTTTTAAGACAATAAGTAAGATCGAGATGGTTATAATTGTAAGAAACTATTGGGTTTGCAATAAAGGGATGGAAGGGGTCATTATTAAGAAAGGAAGTGGTTGTAATAAAGTATGACCTTTAAATATCTCAAAGTCTTTGTCACTGATTAATCCAGTGCAAAGTGTTAGATGGAATCTTTAATTGGGTGAACCAAGAAAGAGAACAAATATCCAGCCCTAATTAACATTTGCCCTGGAATTTACTCTAGAACAAATTTCCCCCCAACAATCTGGGTCCTCATTTTACTGACCTCAAAAGGATGGAAGGCTGAGTCAACCTTGACTGGTAAAGATCAAACTTCTGGCAATTGCCAGAATTAGCCTGCAATACTGAATTTTAACCACTGCATGACCACAGCTCAGTTATGACCGTTAAAACTGGCAACTCATTTAAAGCTATATAAATCTCCATTTTTTTGTTCTTGGTTAAACAACAAGGTATACTGACTGTAAACCATGGATCGGTGAGTTCTAATTCATAGAATGTTACTTGTGTGCAATTCAGAAATCATATACAGTGTTCCCTCGATTTTCGCAGGGGATGCGTTCCGAGGCCGCCCACAAAAGTCGAATTTCTGCGAAGTAGAGATGCTGAAGTAAATACACTATTTTTGGCTATGAACAGTATCCCAAGCCTTCCCTTAACATTTTAAACCTCTAAATTACAATTTCCCATTCCCTTAGCAACCATTTAGATTATTACTCACCATGTTTATTTATTAAAGTTTATTTTAAAAAATGTTTTTTAAAAGCAGACAAAAGTTTAGCAATGACATCTGATGTCATTGGGCGGGAAAAACCGTGGTATAGGGGGGGAAACCGTGAAGTATTTTTTAATTAATATTTTTGAAAAATCGTGGTATAGATGTTCCGCGAAGTTCGAACCCGCGAAAATCGAGGGAACACTGTACTATGGACATACACTATGGGCAAAATGGATGGATCATAATTTTACTATGGAGAATGAATTTTAAGAAGTAATTAAAATATTTGAAATATTCAGTTATATTTAGAACTGCAGAAAAAACAATTGCTGCCAACCTGCCTTCCACTGAGGACCTGTATACTGTACGATTCAAAAAAGGGGAAGGATATTTACTGGCCCCTCGCATCCTGGACACAAATTGTTTCAACTCCTACCCTCAAAATGTCGCTACAGAGCACTGCACACCAAGACAACTAGACACAAGAACAATTTTCCCCCGAACGCCATCACTCTGCTAAATAAATAATTCCCTCAACACTGTCAAACTTTTTACTAAATCTGCACTTCTATTTCTACTAGTTTTTCCTATCATTCCTATCATCCTTTTCCTCCCACTTAGGACTGTATGACTGTAACTTGTTGCTTGCATCCTGATTTTTATTAATATTGATTGTTTCTTCATTGCTTATTTGACCCCATGACAATCATTAAGTGTTGTACCACATGATTCTTGACAAATGTATCTTTTTCTTTTATGTACGCTGAGAGCATCTGCACCAAGACAAATTCCTTGTGTGTCCAATCACACTTGGCCAATAAAATTCTATTCTATTCTATTATTTAATTTTGCCATTTTATAAAAGCCCCAAAGGGGGATATTATTTTATATTGGAGGCAAGAATTTGGACTTGTGTTTCATAGCCTCTTGTTGAAAAATAGGTAGTGATTGTGGTGGTGATATTTTTTAAAAAAGCCCTTGCTATAAATAAAAAATAATCTGTATATGTCACCTCTTTGTTCAATGCTGCTGCTGTTATATGCAATGTAATCAGAAAACTGAGTGCAAAGTTAATTTTAATTGCGTGTATAACTGTTGGAAGCACAGCAATGAATGTAAGCAAGAAGCATATGCACAATAGCAAATATATCCATCAACAACAAGAAGAAAGGAAAAGAAAAAACTCAGCTAATTTAAGATCCAGATGGGAAAGAGATTGTTTGGGATGTGAATGTTTAACTGGTAGAAACCTACTATCTTTTATTATTTGGAAAAAGGAGAAAGAATGATGGGGAGATATTAGTAGCAGTGTTCCTGACAAAATCTTGCATTTTGTCTCCAATTTTGTCTGCCAAATGTTATCCATGCACAAGTAAAGCTTGAAAAGCATGAACAAGAATTAAACATGGTAAGGGGGATTACTCATATATATCTGACCTTTTTAACATTCATAGTACAGCGGCTGAATGAGAACTGGATGCCAAATATTGTCAAAGAAATCTGATTACTTTAGAAATTGGTCTTTCTTCTTTAGCTTCTCAGGTCAAATATTCCAGTAGCAACTGTTGTTATCAGCCCAAGTAAAATGGAATATTTCATTCAGCAGATTTACTAAGATATAGTAGGATACATTCTTTTGAATGTCATTGAATTCATCAGGCAAAAAGATCAAGAGTTCTTCATAAAATAAACAAATGGTTTAAATTTTTCCCCTCAACTACAACCTGCATATACAGAAGAAGGATTTTTCAGGTTCCAAGTGTTAATTATCTATTTCTTAGCTATCTACCTAATATAACTCCAGAATATGGTTATTGTGGATGCCTGGATGATGCTATCAGATCCACCCAGCACTGCTGATGCAGTATAATCTTGCAACACTGAAAAAAAAACTATTCATATTCTCGTACATTGTACTTGAGGAGCTTCTGGAATAGCTCAGGTTCTCTTTGCTTTTTGTTAATAGTGGGTTGAAAGCCAATGCTACAAATCAGATCCCATCAGAAAATACCTGCAACTTTATAATTTATAATCTAGGTTAAAAATATGGGATCGTAATGTGGAACTGGGACTATTTTCTCCTGAGAAACATTTGGATATTATTCTCATCACCTTTCCTTATTGTTTTCTGCTTATTGCCAGTTAAGAAGCCTGTCTTCCATCACCTCCATCCTCTATAACTCATCTGCAGCAATGCCCGCAATCCATTTCTAAGTTGATTCAGTGAATGTTGGAAAATTGAATCGGCTAGCTACCATCTTAGCTCTTAAGAATAATCATAGAGATGCAGGGATGTGGTGCTGTCCAGACCGGGGGGACGGGACGGGGGACGGGATGACTCAGTGGGGTACCGAAAATGGAGCTCCAACCCAGAGCACCCAATTTGCACCAAAAGATGTTGAAAGAAAATGCAGGGCGTCCTCTTTGGGCATCCTCTGCGTTCTTCTTGAAAGCGTTTAAAACCCCCAAAGCCGGTGTTTTGCTACAAACAAAAGTGTCTAGGAAAAGTATAAGGACGTAAGATCTGGGATGAATTCTATGTGATTTGGATTTCTGCCTCCCCCTCTTTTCCAAATGCCTATAGTATTATCTAGAACAGAGATCTTCATAGCTGGCTGGAAATTTCTGGGAGTTGAAATTCACAAGTCTTAAAGTTGCAAGTTTGGGGACCCCTGCTTTAAAAAAAATAAAGTGAATAATGCTTGAAACCTAATGTTTTGCCAGAAACCTTGATTTTGTTTGGTAGTCGGCAGGAAGGAGGGTTAAAACTGTTATGTGGAATGGAACATTTTGGGATGTTTACTTAGGCTGTGAAAGTAGCAAGGAACACTTTAGATTGTTGCCTTTGAGTAAGTGGTTATTTTGTGAGTGGTCATTTTAATCATGAAGGCACCTTTATGACAATGCTCAAAATGTGCTTTCAAAATTCTAAGTGAGATGTTTCTGTCATTTCACTGTTCTATAGCTGCTCATTTCTAGGGTGTGGGTGAGTTCGATGACCTGTTTGTTTTGAGTCCATTGATATGGGTATTGTTTTCAGGTTCTTGGAAAATCCTTGGTTAAGTCACATGATAGTCAAGCCACTCACACCTGGTCACATGGCTTGCAAACCACTCCTACCCAGTCACATGACCATCAAGCCACACCCACAAAATAAGCCATGCCCACGGTGTGGTAGTAAAAATTTTGGTAGCCCTTCATTGTAGAGATGTCATGTATGCATATTTCCTCTTGAGCTGCAGGGTCCTTCCTATTGATATGGGTCCTTGTCCTAACTTGCTTGCCACTATTTTCCTCTTTTGCCACTATAGAGCCTTGGCATCATCTCCTTTCTGCTTTAGGAATGAACGTTTGGCGGGACCCAGGGGAAGAGCCTTCTCTGTGGCGGCCACGGCCCTCTGGAACCAACTCCTCCCAGAGATTAGAATTGCCCCCACCCTCCTTGCCTTTCGTAAGCTTCTTAAAACCCACCTTTGCCGTCAGGCATGGGGGAACTGAGATACTCTTTCCCCCTAGGCCTTTGCAATTTATGCATGGTGTGTTTGTATGTATGTTTGGTTTTATGATAAGTTTTTTTTTAGTTGTTTAGTATTGGATTGTTACATGCTGTTTTTTATCACTGTTTGTTAGCCGCCCCGAATCTACGGAGAGGGACGGCATACAAATCCAATAAATAATAATAATAATAATAGACAGGCACTTTTGCTCCTGGTTCATAATTCCTAGCTTGTTCATTTGATCCTCTTCCTCTGGAAAAAATATAACAAGAAAGCAAAAAGACAACAACTGAAGCACAGTGGTTATCCATTCCCCGTTGACAAAAAGGGTTGTGGTACAATCTCCCCACTCCTTTCCATCCTCTTTTAATCCCACTAGGGCAATGATGGTGAACCTTTTTTTCCTCGGGGGCCGAAAGAGCGTGCACTTCGTAAACTCCTTAAGACCCACCTCTGCCGTCAGGCATGGGGGAATTGAGACATCTTCCTCTGGCCTATATAGTTTATGTATGGTATGTTGTGTGTATGTTTTTTAAATTATGGGTTTTTAGTTTTTTAAATATTAGATTTGTATTTTACATTGTTCTCTGCCATTGCTGTGAGCTGCCCCGAGTCTACGGAGAGGGGCGGCATACAAATTTAATAAATAAATAAATAAACAAACAAACACAAACACACACATACTTATTTATTTATTAGATTTGTATGCCGCCCCTCTCCGTAGACTCGGGGCGGCTCACAACACAATAAAACAGTTTATAACAAATCTAATAATTTACAATTTAAAATATTTTAAAAACCCCATTATTAAGCAGACATATATACAAACATACCATACATAAATTGTATAGGCCTGGGGGAGATGGCCTGTTTCGCAACTTCTGGTGGGCCCAGTAGGCTCATGTTTCACCTTCCCCAGGCTCCAAAGACTTCCCTGGAACTGGGGGAGGGTAAAAACACCCTCCCCACCCACCCCCTGGAGGCTCTCTGAGCCAAAAACACCTTTCCAGAGCCTTTGTGTGAGCAAAAAATCAGCCAACCAGCACACACCTGCACGTTGGAACTGAGCTAGGGCAATGGCTTGACACCTGTGGCACCTGTGCCATGGGTTCGCCATCACTGTACTAGGAGAACAACAATGAGTTACCAAAAGCAGTGAGGATTAATGGATATTTGAGAGTGTTCTGAGATACATAATTAGAAGAATCAAAATACAAAGAGACTTCATTTGGATTAGACGTACACGGCTTTTTGAATTAAATCCTACTGAGTTCAGTAGGAACTGGCAGATAGATATGTATTGGACGGCAACCGTGATATCCCCTGAATGATTAAGCCAAGAAGTAATTCCCTGGGCCC
This sequence comes from Erythrolamprus reginae, assembly GCF_031021105.1. NCBI lineage: Eukaryota > Metazoa > Chordata > Lepidosauria > Squamata > Dipsadidae > Erythrolamprus > Erythrolamprus reginae. Next base: position 110,927,416 of record NC_091963.1, read on the forward strand.
ATCCCTCATAGAACCTGCTGTAGTCAAGGTGCTGATTATTTAACCTTTGGCATATCATAGTTCCTTTACTTTTCCTTTCCTCCTGTTATATGATGAAGATGAAGATTTGTTGAACAAATTTGCTAAGCAATACGCACCCTACTTGAAGAATGGAAAGAAGTCAGTGTTGATTTCAGGTGTAGATCTCAGATTAATGTAACCTTGCAATACAGAAAAAGCCAGTAATATTTTTGTTGGTTTAAAAATAATCTGAAAAGGATTTCTTTACCAATATTAAAGAACTACCCCTCCTTCAGATGTCCTTGGTGTAATCCATACTCTTCCATAATCAGTTTGAAACAGAAGTTGAAAAAGGAGTAAAAATGCAGTAATGTTAAAATGGTTGACCTCTTTTACCCTTCTGCTGTCTTTGTTGTTTTGAGCAGTTAAATTGCTTTGAAAATGTCCATGTCAGCTGAGACCTGGGCGACATGTGCCAGGCAGGGATATGTTGCAAAACCACATATACATAAAATTATAAACATAAGAAAATAGGAGATTACATAGGTCAACTTGACCTTGGCCTTTGAAAGAAAGATGTGACACCATGGCAAGTCCAATTGCTTTCTGTGCTGGCGTGGATGGCATGGAAGAGGGAAGAGGAATTAGAATTGGTTGTTTTCTTATTTTGTTCTCAACTCTTCCCCCATCTCATTCCTCCTACTCTTTTGAGTGCAAGCCACATGAAAGCACATAAAAATTAGGAGAATTTGCAGCTGCTGGGGGTGGGGGTGGGCGGAGATTCTTGAAAAGACCAAATGTAGAGGATTAATGAGCATTTTAACAACTGTATCTGTACAGCTGTCAAAACAGATATAAGAATAAACACTTTAAAGTATTCTCCAATCAAATTTATAGAGATCATGTCAAAGTTCCCCTTAAAGGAAAGGGGGGGAAGAGAAAATTTGGGGTTTCCAAATGCAACTTTAGATCACAGATATTTCTGCCTTCCAAGAAGAACAAATAGAAATAATATTTTTATATACCAATTATTCCAAACAGCTGCATCGTTATTTTATTTCCCTTATAAAGGGCTTTAGAATATGCAGGCATTGTAAAATCTATCATCACCTCATCCATCAAGAGTGATTCATGTATAGAAACAGATTTTGTGTGAAATTTCCCTTGAGATGAGACATCTCAGAAATGCAAAGGAAATGCTGGACAGCATTGAAAACTCTTATTTCTTGACCTGATTCTCACATTATGCTAAGCCATCATGTGCTTTGCCTGCTTTGCAAACTGTAGAAGCCAGTTTCCAATGTTTGTAACATATAGTTCAAAACTTTTTAATGCAGGAGTCCAGAATATTATAAGCCTGGACTTTTGGATAGCGGTGAGGTAAATAATATGTTTGCCATTATGCCATTGCAGAAATAAAAATTATGGTTCTTATCGGTGAAATATTATTTTAGTTATTCAATAAAACAGTATAACCAAATTGAGGCTTGGAGCTATGAGGAAACCTTGTCCTTGTACATATTACATTCCTTGCGGGTTTGGAGTGCTACTTTAAATCTTACAGCACTAATCTTATACCAAAAATAAGAATAATAATAATGGGATTTACCCAGATTTTACCCAGAGCTCACTGGGGACGTGTGGAGAGAAATTGGAACTGCAGAATAACTACATAGACTTTAGTGAACACTTTTTAAAGAGTAACAAGTCAGAATAATTGAAAAGGATGTGATAGATCTGATTGCCAGTGGCTTTATGGATAAGATTTTCTTGCTGCTTAAACAGCCAGACATCTTAGGTGAAATAGGATTATTAAAGTGAATTTAGTACAGGATAGAACTGGTGGACTCTCTTTCACTACTATAATTTAACAGAACTAGGATGACCATCCATCAGAGACACTGTCCTTGCATCTTGTATCTAAAATTCAGGCACCAGTTTTCAGCATAGATGATCTAGTAGATTCTTTCTAACTCTATATTGTTGTAATTTGATTCAGTAAGAAGTAATTTCATGCATCCATATTGGGGAATCTGGTCATTTGACATTACGTAGCAAGGCCTGAGAGCCAATTTTATGTAATGGTTAAGGCACCAGGTTGGAAATTGGGAGACCCTGAGTTCTGGTACTGCCTTAGGCACAAGCCTAAGTATAGCTTTGGATCTGTCACTTTTCCTGAGAAGTGCCTAAGAAGGAGGCAGGTCTCCAGGTATTAGATGCAGTTGAATGGAAGGGGGTAAAATAATAACAATAACGACAATGACAACAATAACAATGACAATGACAATATATCTGAGACTTGCAGGTCTATAGCACGGGTGCTATAATCCAGCGTTTCCCAACCGGTGTGCCGCGGCACACTAGTGTGCCGCGAGACACAGCCAGGTGTGCCGCGGAGCTCCTAAGGAAGCTCCAGCTGGGCGGGGCGCTGCGGGTGCCGTGGCGGGCTTTCCCGAAACGGACAGAGAATGCCCTCTCTCACAGCCCCCTGGCTGGGAGCGCTTTCGCTGCGAGAGAGGGCTTTCTCCATCCGTTTCGGGAATGCCCGCCCCCCCCCTCTCTCGCGCGCGCTGCTCCCCTTTTCTCTCAGCCCTCCCTGGCTTCGCTTCTCAATCCCTCCCTCCTTCCATCTTTCCTTCCCCTCAGCCGTTCTGTCTGGGGGGTCTCCCGCCCTTCCCTTCCCCGCCTCCCAGGCTTTGCCTTCACCACTCCCACCCCCTTTTTGGTTGGCAAGGAGTCCTTTGCCGCATCCTGCAGTTCGCACTCAGCTCGAGGCCGCTTTCCCTGGCTGCGCTCTTTCTTTCTTTCTCTCTCTCTCTCTCCTGTGAGCCGGGGGAAGGAAAAAACAAACAAACAAAAACTTCTTGCAACGGGCCCGCGCGCGCGCTCGTGCCTGCACTCGTCCCTTCAGCAGCGAGGGAGGGAAGTCAGAGGGTGAGGGAGCGAGCGAACGCTCTTGTCCTCGGTGCCCTCTGCAGCCTGCCTTCCTTCTTCTTTGCCGCCGCTGAGGGACGGAGAGAAGGATAGAAAGGAAAGAGGGAGGGAGAGATATAAAGGAAAGAGGGAGGGAGCAAAGAGGGAGGGAGAGATAGAAAGAAAATAGATAGAAAGGAAAGAGGGAGGGAGAGATAGAAAGGAAAGAGGGAGGGAGAGATAGAAAGGAAAGAGGGAGGGAGGAAAGAGGGAGGGAAAGATACAATGGAAAGAGGGAGGGAGAGATAGAAAGGAAAGAGGGAGGGAGAGATAGAAAGGAAACAGGGAGGGAGGAAAGAGGGAGGGAGAGATAGAAAGGAAAGAGGGAGGGAGAAATAGAAAGGAAAGAGATAGAAAGGAAAGAGGGAGGAAAGAGGGAGGGAGAGATAGAAAGGAAAGAGGGAGGGAGGAAAGAGGGAGGGAGAGATAGAAAGAAAATAGATAGAAAGGAAAGAGGGAGGGAGGGAGGAAAGAGGGAGGGAGAGATAGAAAGGAAAGAGGAAGGGAGAGATACAATGGAAAGAGGGAGGGAGGAAAGAGGGAGGGAGAAATAGAGTGAAATGGAGGAAGAGATATTTTTTTGTCCAAACTTTTCTTTAGCCCCCACCCCCCACCCGAGAGAGAGAGAAAGAGAGACATAGCAAGAGAGAAAGAGAAAAAGAAAGAAAGAGATAGCAAGAGAGAGAGGGAGAAAGAGATAGAAAGAGAGAGAGAGAGAAAGAAAGAGACATAGCAAGAGAGACAGAGAAAGAGAGAGAAAGAGAGAGAATGAAAGAGAGATAGCAAGAGAGGCAGAGAGAGAGCAAGGGAGAGAGAAAGACATAGAGGGAGGGAAGGAGGGAGAGAGAAAGAGAGCAAAAAAGAGAGAAAGAAAGAAAGAGGGATGGAGAGAGAGAAAGAAGGGAAGGAAGGAGAGAGAGAAAGAGGGAGGGAGAAATAGAGTGAAATGGAGGAAGAGATATTTTTTTTGTCCAAACTTTTCTTTAGCCCCCCCCGTGCCACCCCGCCCCCCGTTCAGTGTTCCCCAGGATTTTGAAAATATGAATAATGTGCCGCGGCTCAAAAAAGGTTGGGAAACACTGCTATTTATCCTATTTAAGGATTATCCTATTTAAGGATAAGGGAGAGTCTAAAACAAACTTATTAGTAAACAAATTTATTTGGGCTACAAATTCACACACAGTGACTCTTGCTTTCAACATTAAACTTTCACAGTGTAAGAACCTATAAACTCACCCACCTTCCTGTTTCCTGCTAAATTGATCACTGTTAAAGAAGCCAGAGGTTGCAGACCACTTGTTTAATAGGAAGAATAATTCACTTATTTATTTATCCAATTGTGCATTGTATCAGTTCCCCAGAAATGAAAGTTTTCTAGGCAAGGTGCAGATTAGTACAAATTAAAATCACTGTTGCAGTAAACACAAGTTGATAATGACACAAAATCCCCATAAAAGGTACAGGCATACCAAGGCAATCTATTTCGAAATTTAACAGGTTTTCATTAACTATCGCATAATACAGAAAACTCTAAAATAATATTTGCAGAGCAGAAAACTGCTATGCAAAAATCATAGTGAAATGAAGAGAGTGTAATATTTAATTTCCAAAGGCCATGAACCCTGGCAGAAAGATGTGTGCACTAAAAATTGATTTTTTAAAAAGTCTGCTGAATGACTAGAACAGCAAGGCAAGGAGAAAGATTGTGCAAAACATTATTGAAAAGAACCTTTCATTCATAGCGAGTCTCTCTATCTCAGATTGAGAGAGAGGACATTGAAGAAGTGGCAATATTTGCATAATCCCTTGTTCTATTCAGTTTTTTAATTCTTCCCTCTCCCCAATCTCCCACATTGGAGGCTTAGCACTTCTAACTTCCTTTGACAGACTAGTGAACAAACTGAAAAACAATAACTTGCTTTAGACCACCCAATAAATCATTACTTATGCAGGAATATCAACATGTCACTTTCCAACAGTTGGAAACTCTGTATATATTACAAAATTCAATCCCTTGCTTTAAAAAAATCATGATACCAACCTAAAAAAAGATTTTTGCTTAAAATTTTGGAAAGTAGGTGGCTGGCACTTTTAATTCAGTATAAGGCAGCTACATAAATTTGTGTTACGAAAATTAAATGTAGATGCAAACAATTCTAAATGCAGAAAGACAATTCAGATTTCCTCAGCCCTACAGTATATTGCATTTGGTGAAATTCCTGTATTAATAAAAGATGCAAATCCTTTTATTCTTTGCATCTCACCATATTGAAGCAGGAAGGGGCAATCTAGAGTCCCCAGGACCATTAACTACTCTGTGGTGATACTTGCAGGGTTTGTAAAAATTAGAGTTCAGTAAAATCTGGTTACCCACAAATGCACTAAAGTCATCACTATGTGAGGATTCTGTATTAAAAAAAGTGAAGGACAAAAATTATTACATACATATATATGAAATAGATCTTAGCATTTTATTCCACTCAAGCTGCTCCACAAAGAAACCCTTTGATATCTATTTCTTCCTTAAGGTAGCAAAGTGGCTTGTTCTCCTGGCACAAAATAGATTTCTGCTACCAAACATTGAAATATGTGCACATGTGAATTGGAGAAACATTCCCAGTTTGCTTAATAATATTTGTCTTGATAGAAAGTAGTTGGGTTTTATTAATTTTATATCCTGTTTTCCTTCAAGAGCTCTAGATAGCTTACACAAGAATGTCTTTTCAATTTAGCTCCCCCTACAGAGACAGACAATAGAGGTGGATACAGCTAAGGGAGAATAGTGGCCAAAAGTCACCCAGAGAATTTCCATGACGGATGATGGATTTGAGCATTGTCCCTTCTCTGAAATCAAAGTTTTCACTGTAATACTAATTTTTATGACCTATAAAGCCCTTCATGGCATCGGACCAGAATATCTCTGGGACCATCTTCTGCCGCACGAATCCCAGCGACCAGTTAGGTCCCACAGAGTTGGCCTTCTCTGGGTCCCATCGACTAAACAATGTTGTTTGGTGGGACCCAGGAGAAGAGCCTTCTCTGTGGCGGCCCCGACCCCCTGGAACAAACTCCCCCCAGATATCAAAGTTGCCCCCACCCTCCTTGCCATTCGTAAGCTCCTTAAAACCCACCTCTGTCGTCAGGCATGGGGGAATTGAGATATTCCCTTCCCCCTAGGCTTATAAAATTTATGCACAGTATGTATGTTAAATTGGCTTTTTTTTACATTACTTTTAATATTAGATTTGTTCATATTGTCTTTTTACTGTTGTTAGCCGCCCCGAATCTACGGAGAGGGGCGGCATACAAATCTAATAGATAGATAGATAGATAGATAGATAGATAGATAGATAGATAGATAGATAGATAGATAGATAGATAGATAGATAAACAAGCAAACAAACAAACAAACAAATAAATAAATAAATAATTGCTCTGTGTGGACCCATAGAGTAATTCCAGAGTCCTCAAGCTGGCGTATTTCTCAGACATAGATGTATATAAGGACTTTCTGCTTTCAAAGCAGCAGATAAACATCAGTCCTTCCTCATGCAGGACAGACATTTTAATGAAAAGATGCTTGGGATTTTGCTTTCAAAATCTACAATTGGCTTGTGACAAAGCATTGCAGTCGTGTATGCCAGATGCCAATCTGGCAGCCTGGCTTGTAAAATTGAGCTTGTAAAGATTGAGAATGTTGGCTGAAAATCAATGGATTCCCCCGCCCACACCCATCACCATTAAAATGACTCTGCAAACCTTGGATTCTAAATTGTGCGTGGCATTATAGCAAATTCTCCAGACATCTTGCTTGTGGTTTGCAATCACCAAACTATGACTCCAACTTCTAAAAATACAACAGGAAAATTGTGGATAAAGACTGCGCATTTGCTTCCATTTTTTTCCCCTAAGCTTCACACATTCACTTTTATTTTAAACATATCACAATGGTTTGTGTTCTGCCGGGCTCTCTAGTAGGAGCCTCCTGAAAATTCAAGGGTACAAATTGCAGACACACACACGTTTGAAAATTCAAAACAATGTTCTTTATCACAAAATTCAAAATAAACAAAGCACTCTTTTTGGATTGCAAAGAGCACTCGTCCCAAAACAACCGGGTAGTCTGTACAATTTCCCTTAAGCAGTCATTAAGTACTTAGCTAGCAGCTGTGAAGAAACTTTACACCCCTTCTTCTTCCAATGAAGTGAGACACACACATACGTTGCTGTGCTTTGGTTTCAAAGGCGTGAAAAATCAACAAAGTCCAGAAAACAGCAACACACGATTCCTGAAGAACTGCGATCAGATACTCTTCCACAACGGCCAAACCCACACGCTGCTAATTATAGCAGCAGCCCTAATTACTGGAGCCCCACCCAAACACAGGTGGCCTCTCTTATCTCCTGTAATATGTCCTTACTTGGTCTCTTCTACACATAATTCTGCACTTGCGTGGGTCCAAGACGTCTTCATCCGAATCAATGGAAGATAATGGAGATTGACTGCCTGGGCTGTGTGTCATGCCCCCCTCTTCCAAGTCACTCCCACCTTCTTCTTTGTCTGAGGAAACTAAACTCTGAACTGACTCTGTTGGCAATAACACAGGCCTATGACATGTTGAAGTTCCCCCTGCATCCACCTCCACATTCCCTGGGGCAGGAGCTGTGTCAGAGCCAACCACAACAGGTTTGTAAAAATCTATGTTGTGGTCAACCTGCTGACACAAATCATGGCCGATTTACACATAGCATTGGGGCAGGTACAAGGTGGTTGTATTTTGCCTTAGCATTCTATGTAGAACTACCAGCTGCCCAATTTGAGGCGATCACTGGGTGGGAATCTCTTTGTTGCCATCCAATAATGTTTTGGATTTTCATTCATAGATCTGATAGCCTTAGTAATATGTCTTGGAAATACTATGGAAATTTTTATCCAATGGAGTCTTAGGAACCTAGATGGGACAAAACAACCAAGCAGAGTTGTCTAGCCATCTGTCTGGTTTGGTCATAATTCTGAACAGAACAGCACTTTGTCCCATTCTAATTTGAGACTCCTCCAGGATTCATAATTTCTACTGTATTCCCAAATGAAAGCCAGTCAGGGGAATCTTGATCATGTTTTGATTGGATTATGGCACTGGTTGTGGACTTATTTGGAGTGGGGAGCCTTAGCAACAATGATTCATGTTGTTATCACCAGTAAATTAGGGTTTTGCAAAATACTTTAAAGGGAACTATCTTTGTAGACTATTTGGAGACTGTAATTGGTATGAAATGCAGCAGCTAGCATGCTAGCAAGTCAGAATGACAAAGGAACATAACATTAATGTTGTAGATATTGCTTTGGCTTTCAATAGATTTCCAAGTATGCTGTTTTCAATTTATATGAAAGCCCTTATATGATTTAGTTCTCAGACATGTTCATGGTCACCTCCTCCATGTAGCATATTCTGTTAAACAGCAAAGTTAAAACCAAAGCAGTTTTTTGAATGCTAGATTTTGATAGTGGTGGTGGTGCTAGGGATTGGAGAAAAAATTTCCATTCAGGTAACATGCTAAAAGCTCATCAAAACAAAACTTTTCATTTTATAAAGGCTACATAATGTCCCCATTGACCTTTCTGATATAATTATTAAGCTATATATTTTAGACCTGGCACCTGTAGTTTTTGTGTTTTATTTACAGTTTTATTTAACCTGCTCTGCCTTTGTAACTTTATTATATTTAGATCACTAATAAATTATTGTGGAGAGCTAGTTTGGTATAGGAGTTAATTCATCAAGCTAAAAACTGGAAGACTATGAATCTAATTTCCCCGGTAAGCACAAAGTCAGCTGGGTGACCTTGGATCAATCACTTTTTTTAAGGGAAGGACAGGAAGGTGGCAATGGCAAACCAGGAAAACCAAGGAAACTTGGTATTTCTTCAAAATGACTCTGAGAATTGGCCATGATTGAATGGAAAGGGGAAATTATTGTGAGTCAAATTTATTTGTGACATAGATGGACCATGAGGTCTTTTTCTGCCGTCAGACTTCTATGTTTCTATGTTTCTATAATACCCTACATATGTTAAAACAAATGTGGCTTAATGCGGGTTTACAGAATAATAAATTATGTTTTGGCAGGATGTGGACTCAACCATAGTTTATCCAATAAACCATGATTAAGTGTGGGATATTTGAATTCAACTTTAGGATTTAACACAAATACAAAAGTTGCCTTAGTATTATCTTCTGACTTTGGTATATTCTTCCCCTATCCTGAAATTCTTCTCTTTTGGCTTGTAGTTGCACTACACACTAAACCCCAAAACCTGGGTAACAGAGGTGCACTGTAACACTTTCCGCTTTAGTAGCTTTTATACAAGCATTTTATAAGCCCTAGCTCTGTTGACTATATACAAAATTTATTTGTGAGATGTCAAAATAAGGTGCACCATAGCTGGCCTGCAAAAATATGGATGATCACCAAATGGACATTTAGGGACTAAGGAGATCTTTGTTGTCATCTTATGGATTTATAGATTCAGATATCGCTATATTGTGCAACACGGTGGAATATTGTTCAGCTTGTTGCTTGGGAATTCTGGGAACTATATTCCCAGCCCAAATAGAGGCTAGCAAGGTTGCGAGGTGATGCCTAGCTTGATGAAAATTAAGGGGTCTGTAAAGGAGTAGTAAATCTATGGAAAAGCATGTACAGAAGGCTTTTTAATCGCCCTCAGAGAATTCCAGGACCAGAAAAACTAAAATAAATATTTCCTGCAAGGTCTCAGAGTCCTCATGGGGATCTTCTGGCTGAGAATGATAGACGTTGTAGTTCTGCTCATCTGCATAACCCTGAGGTGGGGCGGGGTAAGCAGCCTGCCTCACCACCAAGGCAGTTCTGAGGGTGAGAAATAAAAGATCTCAGCCTAGTGGCAGCCAAGGCCAGAGGCTACTGCCATCTCTCTGGCCCGCCTGCCTGGCGTAATCCCCGCCTCCAAAAGACAGGTGGAGTCCTGGTTGCCACGGTGACTGTGTCCTAATAAGGAAAGCAAGAGGAAGCTCGCTTGCATTGCTAAGGTCAGGGGGGGAGGAGGAGTGAAGGAGTAGGATGGCAAGTGTGTAATGGAGTTGGTGGGGGGAGCTGCACCTGCATTACTTCCTCTCCAATGGGTGATTTCGCTCCCCTCCCCAAAGAAAGCTTGCATCTTCGCCTCTCTACATCACCTCTGTGTACCCAAGAACAACCGTATCCAGCAGCAGCTGAGAGAGTGCAGAAAGAAAACAGCCGAGTTGCTGACGGATGAATTTATAGACACTGCAGCCTCCCATTGTGTGAAGTGGGTTGGCTTGAGGATGGCAGAGGCAGAAGGTTCTTTAAGGTGGCCTGGCTTGTTCTAACCTGTGGCAGGTAAGGAGTCCGCAGGGTGAAGATGGGGAGGCGATGCAGGGAAATGTCAGTGGAGCCGGGAGGGGAGAGGAGGAGGAGGAGGAGGGGAGCGGGACCCACAGCTGAGCTCTTGCCTGTCTTACTGTTTGCATTGTAAAGGAAAGAAAAACGCAGGCAGCTTCTTCCCCTTGTGCGTCCTTTTATGGTGATGGTGGGAAGTCAATCTTTTTGAAAGGAAAATTGTCCTTTCTATGCCTTCCTGTAATTCATTGCACCAAACAGTGCAACTGGCTAACATCCCCCCTCATCCCAGCCCAGACTGAACAAGCTCTGCCTAAAAGCAAAAGACACCAAAATGTGTCCTGGGGCTGCAAATGTTTTCTTAGGCAACAAGGGACATCCGGCTACCCCTATAGGTGCACCCATAGACCAACACAGGAGATGATCCCGTATTGCTCCTTTGATGTAACCGGTGCATAGTGAAATAAGTATGGCACGATGGAGATATAGCAGACTCTCACTCTCTGAGAAGCGAGGAGGGGGGAAAAGGAGAAATGTTTATATATGCCTTTGGATTGTTGCTAAGCCGTTGCAACCATAAGACCCCAGAGGTCAGACTGAATTGTCAGGGTGATAAGGAATAAGGGGAGAGAAGGAAGGTTTCCTTTAGGGTATTTGTAGAAAACAACAGGGACATTTTGGGATGAGAAACTGAAGCAGTAATGTTTGGGGAGGGGGTATTTTTGCATCCCACCTATTTGCAAAGGAACCCTGGTATAAATGGGCATGATGTCCTTTAAATTTTACAACAGCCATGTGAGGTAGGTCAGGATTGACTGAGTCCAAAAACCTTTAATAATATTTGTGGCTCGGAGAGCTGAGAAATCCCTATCTGGCCAGTGTCTGCTTCTTTCTATTACAAAGAATTTGCTTTGGTTTTTTTGTTTTTAAACAGTTAAAAAAAAAAGCAATTCCTTTTTCTTATTCCTTTTATAACTGAAATAAAATTTCTCCCATTTTATTATTTTCCATTTTTATTAGAAAAGCAAATGCAGCCATAAATGCATTCTGAAAAGGAACATATGGTTTATTTTCTATTCTTCTGTTATTTGGTACTGCATCGCGTGTGAGAGAAATGATCTGCAAATGTTAAAATACAGTCTTAATTTTATTTCATGCATTATAACCTGGTTCCAGCATTGAGACTAGAGCAGTGATCTGATAAGCTTTTTTAAAAGTTAAGACTTTATCTTCTTCTTTCTTAAGACTGCTTCTTGAAGAAATAAATTGGTCATTCATGCCCACCTGTTCATTCCTGCAACACTCCTCAGTGTAAAATTTTCAGGAGGATGTATATGTGAAATATTTTGCCCTGGACATTCCAGAATCCAGAAAATCCATCTTTGTTTTTCCCCCATACTCTTTCTTTAACAATGATGTAAGCTTTGCCTTATCCACTATTCATTAAGGTTGCAATTTCTAATTTTGCATATATGTGTTACATCATTTTGTAGTTTTCTTATACAATGTTAATTAGGTCTTCTCCCAAGAACTACTACTATTAATTTATGCAATAACTGGGCATTGTCTGGGACCAGTGGTGTAATCAGTAAACTAAAATCAGTAGTGTTTCACAGGAGACTTATTTTCATAAAGATAGTAAATCTGTAACTGGGTTTACACCATCACATTTGAACAGGGAAATGGTTTAGAAATAATACAGAGAGAAGAATGGATGATGAGTAGTAATTTGATACATGGCGAAATTAATATGTAATATTTTTCAAACACCTTGACAGTTTTCCTTAGCGTAGAATGGAACACAGCACAGCCAGGAGTAAACTTTAAGTACAATCTAACTGATACATTAGGTTTCTTCTTGCATGAAGTTTTAGTTGACACTTGAAAGGAGCATTCAAAAATAGAAGTTCCAGTTTGCAACCCTGTTATTTTTACAATCAATTTACTGTCGTGTTCTGTTTTATATGCAGATAAATTGATTGATTGCATTGGATTTATTTCCCCTTCCCAAACCAAATCACTGTGCTTAGAAAACTAATGAATTTATGGTGATAAATAAAGTAAAGCCATTCTTTTTAACATGATGTTTTTCTATGAAAAAGAGTACTTTTTTTTTTTTACAAAAAGGCAGACTTAAAACACTTTTAAAGGCATATTTATTTAATTAAGCATTCCTTGGTGAGAAATTTGTCTTAAAGCTTAAAACATATAAAAATAGCTGTTCTGGATGAGATCCAAGATTTCTCAGTCCAGCATTTATTTCTGAGAATAGCCAATCTAATACCTTTGGGAACTCCACACCAGGAGATAACTGCAATAGCATCTCTACAATTTCCCCCCTCCCCAGCAAATGATAAATTGGTGTTTTGCCTTTGATATTGCAGATGAGAGATGATACAGGCAATCCTCAACTTACCATCACAATTGGGAATGGAACTTTCATTGCTAAGTGATACAAGTGTTAAGTGATTGTGATTTTTGCAGTCTTTTTTTTTGCTGCTTCTTGTTAAACATATCAACATACTCATTAAGTGAAAAACATGGCTGTTAAGTGAATCCAACTTCCACCTTTGCCTTTGCTAGTTGTAAAGTTGCCATCAGTGGTAAAGAAAAAAAGGAAGGGAAGGGAAGAAGGGACAGAGGGGAGCAAGGAAGGAAGGAGGAAGGGAGGGAGGGAGGAAAGAAGGAGGGAAGGGGAGCAGAGAAGGAAGGGAGGGAGGGAGGAAAGAATGAAGGAAGAAAGAAGAAAGGGAGGGAGGGAAGGAGGGAGGGAAGAAGGAAGGGAAGGAGGGAGGGAAGAATGAGGGAAGGAAGAAAAGAGGGAGGGGGGAAGGAAGGGAGGGAGGAAAGAATGAGGGAAGTAAGGAAGAAGAGAGGGAGGGAAGGAGGGAGGAAAGAAGGAAGGGAGGAAAGAATGAGGGAAGGAAGAAGAGAGGGAGGAGGGAAGGGAGGGAGGGAGGAAAGAATGAGGGAAGGAAGGAAGAAGAGAGGGAGGGAAGGAGGAAGGGAGGGAGGGAGGGAGGAAGGAAGGATGGAAGGAAGAAAGGAAGAAAGGAAGGAAGGAAGGAAGGAAAGGAGCACCAGCCATCCTCTCAAAAGTCCTGGCTGAGGAACCCTTTGAAACACAATGGGGTGGGGATCTGTTCAAATCTCAGATTGGGGGTGGGGGATGACTATAGTTCAGGCAGCAGGTATTGTTTCTCCTTCTAAACTCCACTACAGTCTAACTTTCCTTCACAGCACTGTTCCACTCACCACATTCATTTTGAGAGCAATGCTCTCATATTAGGATGCTGCTCGGTAGCCATTTTTGGAAACAGTGAAGCATGTGGGAGAGGAAAGGGAAAATATTCACTTATAAAGGATGAGTGGAGAGAGATGGTCAGGGAGCGGGTGGAGGGAACCAAGCAAGATAAGGCAGGAGAGCATTAATTGAAGACTGATTGCAGGATGAGTTCACTTGAAAAGAAAAGAGAAGCAGCTTGGAAGATTCTTACTATCTCTTATGCGCAGTTACACGTGAAAAGAAGTAGTATATGGATGACTTAGCTTTCAACGAAATATTCAACACTTCTGCCCCACCAGAAAACAATTCTGCTTGACTGTAAAAAGGGCATCTGCATTGTTGGCTGCAGGTTGGCATCCATCACATCCTCTTGTGGCACCCCGTAAACACCAGCTGGTTATGCATTGGCACAATACCAGTTTCACAACATCCAATTACTATCAATGTTTCCTCCCGCCAGACCTTTCTCTCTCTCTCTCTCTTTCTTTTTTTCTTTTCCTGAACTGTATGGTCAGTTATGGAAGTGAAATAATTTATTAAGAATGCTGCTCTTTGGTCTTTTAATTTACTTTTTTTGGGCGGTGGAGGGGTTGCATTGACTCATTTTCATGATACAATAGAACAGATAGCAATAATCTTCTTTACTTTGTGCTTTTCCCATTAAAATTCTGTGCATACATTTGTTCAACAGTCTTAATTAAATCTGCATAACAGTATTAAGCTAAAACCAGCAAGGTCATGGGGGGGTTTTTTTCTATATCATCTGAAAGCACCAACATTTGAGAGATGTTTCTGTGGCTGACTTGCAGGATAACATCATGTCAGGAATCTATTTCGGGCTTGTTTGCCTTCATCAGGTAGCCACACCCTTACTGGGATTTGAACCTGCAGCCTCTGCCTTCTAAGGCAGAGACCTTAGCCATTAGACCACAGGCTCATCTCCTGTATCAGCTTGTACCAGGGAAGGGTTATGTGTGATTTATTGTTGAGTCACCCTGGTATATTGAAGGAGCATCACAGTTTCCTTTTTGCCTCTCGGCCCCACCAGGGGCCCTATTCCAAGGCAGTATATATACACACATATACATTCATACAGTATATAGTGCCTTGGTTTGAAAAGCAGTAAAAGATAAGCATTATAGAATAAAATAAAAAGAGAGAAGAACTTAACAAAACATTTTTGTCAGAATGAGGGAGGGATATTGACAATATTTGGCATTAGACAAAGGATGCTACTAGGATGTGTTCCTGGTTTAGAAACATAGAAACATAGAAGACTGACGGCAGAAAAAGACCTCATGGTCCATCTAGTCTGCCCTTATACTATTTCCTGTATTTTATCTTACAATGGATATATGTTTATCCCAGCCATGTTTAAATTCAGTTACTGTGGATTTACCAATCACATCTGCTGGAAGTTTGTTCCAAGGATCTACTACTCTTTCAGTAAAATAATATTTTCTCATGTTGCTTTTGATCTTTCCCCCAACTAACTTCAGATTGTGTCCCCTTGTTCTTGTGTTCACTTTCCTGTTAAAAACACTTCCCTCCTGAAACTTATTTAACCCTTTAACATATTTAAATGTTTCGATCATGTCCCCCCTTTTCCTTCTGTCCTCCAGACTATACAGATTGAGTTCATTAAGTCTTTCCTGATACGTTTTATGCTTAAGACCTTCCACCATTCTTGTAGCCCGTCTTTGGACCCGTTCAATTTTGTCAATATCTTTTTGTAGGTGAGGTCTCCAGAACTGAACATAGTATTCCAAATGTGGTCTCACCAGCGCTCTATATAAGGGGATCACAATCTCCCTCTTCCTGCTTGTTATACCTCTAGCTATGCAGCCAAGCATCCTACTTGCTTTTCCTACCGCCCGACCACACTGCTCATCCATTTTGAGACTGTCAGAAATCACTACCCTTAAATCCTTCTCTTCTGATTCATTAATAGATTGCCTGAATACAAAATTACCACCAGAATACTGTTCTGTTCTATTCCAGACATATCAAAAGATACATTGTAAGTCAGGGAAGGTACTTAAAACAAGAAAGCAATTAGCAGGTAAGTAACTTCCTTATGAGGAAAATTTATAAAGTTTGAAATCTGTCACTTTAGAAGAAAGACATATATTATGACACAAATTCCTCCCCATTCCTTAATGTGCACTTGTATAAAGTTTTGACCTCCAAATTTCTATACCCTTGTATGCTAAGTTGTGATGCATATACCAGTACCAAAAGCTGGCACATGTGTCATGATGTCACAATAAAGGCATGTTTCATTATTTTGGTAAGAAATGGATGCCTTGTAAGGTGGGACATAATATTGGATGTACCTATAAAGCATAAAGAAAGAAAAGAGGATTTTGATATAATATTTGATACAGAGTATGTCCAGTGGAAGAAAGAGGTAGGAAAAATCCACTCGAACAAGAAATAATATTCTAAATAAGTTTAAATAGGTTTAGAAAACTTAAAACTATATCGTCTTAAAAAATGACCTAAGCATAGCCCATAAAATCATCCGGTACAACCTCCTTCCTGTCCATGACTACTTCAGCTTCAACCACAGCAACACAAGAGCACACAACAGATACAAACTTAAAGTAAACCGCTCTAAACTCGACTGCAGGAAATACGACTTTAGTAACCGAATAGTTGCTGCATGGAACTCACAATCAGACTCTGTAGTATCATCACCTAACCTCCAAAACTTTACCCTTAGACTATCCACTGTTGACCTCTTCCAATTCCTAAGAGTCAGTAAAGGGCGTGTATAAGTGCACCAGAGTGCCTTCCGTTTCCTGTCCGTATGTATGTATGTATGTATGTATGTATGTATGTATGTATGTATGTATGTAAGTATGTATGTATATTATATCTTTGTGTACCACCAATACGTACTTGATAAAACAAATAAATAAAATAAATAAATTTGAGGTTCATTGACACTCTGGTTTATAGAAGTTAAGACATTCTCCTATTGACTAGACCAGCGTTTCCCAACCGGTGTGCCGTGGCACACTAGTGTGCCGCGAGACATGGCCAGGTGTGCCGCCAAGCTCCAGCTGGGCGGGGCGCTGCCGGTACTTCCGTCCTGGGGCTCCCGCTTGCAGCTGTCCCCCGGCTCCTGCTCGATGCCGCGGTTTTCGGCGCTCTCCTGCTGGGCCCCAAAGAAGGAAGGCAGGAAGAAGGAGAGCTCCATTCTTCACGCCTTTTTCCCGCCTTCCTTCTTTGGGGCCCAGCAGGAGAGCGCCGAAAACCGCGGCATCGAGCAGGAGCCGGTTGACAGCTGCGAGCGGGAGCCCCAGGACGGAAGTACCGGCAGCGCCCCGCCCAGCTGAAGCTTCTCTGGCGTTGACGGCAAGTGTCCTTTGTGGCCCGGCGGGAGGGCACTGGCGATGGGAGTGGGGGGGGCGGCCGCAGCGGCCGCAGGCAGTCGCGGGGAGATGGCGGCGGCGAGAGGGAGCGCTCTCTCTCTCTCTCTCAGCTGACTGCAAGCGGGAGCCCTTACGGTGGCGGTTGGACGTGCTGCTGGGCCAGATTACTTGCAGGACCGCCTTCTGCCATATGAATCTCAGCGACCAGTTAGATCACATAGATTGGGCTTCTCCAGGGTCCCGTTAACCAGACAGTGTTGCTTGGCAGGGTCTAAGGGAAGAGCCTTCTCTGTGGGGACCCTGGCCCTCTGGAATCAGCTTCCCCCAGAGATACACACTGCCCCCACCCTCGCCACCTTCCGTAAGAGTCTTAAAACTCATTTGTGTCGCCAGGCTTGGGGCAATTAGATCTTAGCCCCCCTGGCCGATGAATGTTGTGAGTGGCTGAGGTCTGAGTATGTACAGTTGATTTTTAAAATATTAGTGATTTTAGGTTAGATATTTAGCTAATTAATTGGATTTACCACTTTATTTTATTGTTTATTTATTATATGTTATAAGCCGCCCCGAGTCTTCGGAGAGGGACGGCATAGAAATCCAATAAATAAATAAATAAATAAATAAATAAATAAATAAATAAATAAATAAATAAATAAATAAATAAATAAATAAATAAATAAATAAATAAATAAATAAATAAATAAATAAATAAATAAATAAATAAATAAATAAATAAATAATGTTGTAAATGGATTCTCAGTACTCCTATTAGGGCCAAAATACAGATATTGCAACACTGGAAAGATAAATATAAAGCCCCATTGAGCCAAGGGATTTATTGTACTTGTGAATAGTTTTCTCTACATAGACTTTCTATAGACAAGTAAAATGAAATATGGGATTCATTTATACAGAATACAGTAGGTAGAAAAAACAAAGATACTTGTGTATATATATATACACAAGTATATACACACACATTATTTGCACTGGAGAAATATGTGTATACTCACACATACACACACAGACAAATACACATACACACACACATTTGCACTGGAGAAATATGTGTGGAATTGTAACTATATATATACTCACACACAGACACAAATACACATACACACACACATTTGCACTGGAGAAATATGTGTGGAATTGTAACTTTTGTTATAATGACATTTTTGTCATATTTTTCACTTGTTTGTTATACTTTTTATTTGTTCCTTTTTCTTCTCTTTGACACTGTATGCTTTCCCATAATTAAATTTTGGGGTTTTGCTCTTTTTCTCTTTATTATTAATTAAAAAGCCATAAAATAAATTAAAAATAATAATATGCAGGGTACTTGCAGTAGTTAAAGCATGCCATTTGATACCTTAACATATAAAGAGGTCCACTAAGGTGAATGTTTTTAAAGGGGGGGGATGACTAGATTGGACTTGTTATAATGGCACTGAAAAAGGTGACTTCTGGCTGTTGCAGCATCCATATGGTCATGTGATCAAAATTCAGATGTTTGGCAGATGTTGTATTTATGATGGCTGCAATATCTTTAGGTCATCTGATCTCCTTTTGTGTTTTTCTGACAAGCAAAGTCAATGGAGATACCAGATTCATTTAACTGTATTATTAACTTAACAATTATCTTAGCAAGTGGGGCAAGAAAGATCATAAAATTGAGCAAAACCCAACGCGTAGTCTTGAATGGAACTGTCTCTACATGGAGGGAAGTATGCAGTGAGGTACCCCAGGGCTCTGTTTTAGACTCAGTACTCTTCAACATCTTCATCAATGATTTTGATGAGGGGATAGATGGGGAACTCATCAAATTGGCAGATGACACCAAGCTAGCAGGAATAGCCAACACTGCAGAAGATAGGATTAAAATATAGAATTGAACATTGGGCGCTATCTAACAAAATTAAATTAAATGGTGAAAAAAATAAGATTCTACATCTAGGCAAGAAAAACAAAATGCACAGATAAAATACATTGCTCAATAGTGGTGACTGTGAGAGAGATCTTGGATTCCCGGTGGACAATCATTTAAATATGAGCCTGCAATATCCTGCAGCTGCCAAAAAAGCCAACACAGTTCTAGGCTGCATTAACAGAGGGATAGAATCAAGATCATGTGAAGTGTTAATACCATTTTATAATGTCTTGGAAATGCCATACTTGGAATACTGCATCCAATTTTGGTTGCCATAATGTAAAAACGGTGTTGAGATTCTAGAAAAAGTACAGAGAAGAGCAACAAAGTTGATTAAGGAACTTGAAAATAAAACATATAAAGAATGGCTGCTGGAACTGGATATGTCTAATCTTAAGAAAAGAAGGACTAGGGGATGACATGATAGCAGCATTCTAATATCTCAGGGTTTGCCACAAAGAATAGAGGGTCAATCTATTGTCCAAAGCACCCGAGAGTAGAACAAGAAGCAATGGGTGGAAATTAATCAAGGAGAGAAGCAATTTAGAACTAAGGAGAAATTTCCTGACAGAACAATTAATCAGTGAAAAAACCTGTCTCCAGAAATTGTATATGCTCCAACAGTGGAAGTTTTAAAGAAGAGATTAGATAACAATTTGTCTGAAGGGTTTCCTGCTTAAGGAGGGCATTGTAATAGAAGACCTCCAAAGTCCCTTCCAACTTTATTTTATTCTAGTCTACTAAAAAACTCACTTAATACCTGCCTCACTTAACAACCAAAATTTTGGGCTGAATTGCAGTCAGGATATACCAGGATATGAAATATTTAAGTAATATTATTATTAATAATAATATTGTTGCTAATACTAAAAAGGAAGGCTATTATATTTTAACATTAAGAACCATTTTGGCGCAGTGGTTAAATGCAGTACTGCAGGCTACTTCTCCTGATTTCTAGCTGATGGCAGTTCGGCAGTTCAGTTCTCACCGGCTCAAGGTTAACTCAGCTTTCCATCCTTCCGAGGTGGGTAAAATGAAGACCCAGATTGTTGGGGGTAATATGCTGACTCTGTAAACCACTTAAAGAGGGCTGTAAAAGCACTGTGAAGCAGTATATAAGTCTGTTGCTCTTTTAGTAAATAATTAATCAATTTTAATCATTCTGCCTTTAGAGGAAAGTTTGGAATACTATTTGATTTCTTTTTTCATCCTCCCTCTTCTGTTCGGCCTTTGTTGTCATGGTTGAGCTTCAAATTTGATCAGCTTTGCTACTTCCTGGATGTGTTCCCATGGCTCTGTCACTGAATAGAAACTAGGGAGACTGCTTGGGTGGGAAGTAGTGCCACTGCATGACAATTCAGTCTTATCAAGGCCTAGCAGCTGCTTTCACTTTGGAAAGCCATTGAATTGGAATATGGTTTGTTGAGATACACATTCTTCTTTTCCCATGTTTCAGAACTGATCATGGATACTTGAGAAGCTTATAGTACACCGGTGAGCAAATCAAGCATTCAGAAAGCTAGCTATCTCCATCTGCAGAACCAGAGGAAACTGAGAAAATAACTTTATTTTGCAGTTTATTTATGTTGCAGATTTTGCATACTCTAATTCTATACTTGAAAAATAGAATTTGCAGACTCTGGAACAGGTTGTCTCAAAATTCAGTCCTACTACTATCATAAATATGGAAAGATATATGCTCGGCATTATAAAACAAGATAGAAAAACCTGCACATGGATTAGAAAACAAACAAAGGTACCATATTGGTTGGAAACATACAGAAGAGGACTTTAAACTGCAGTGGATAGACAACGGTTAAAATGATAATGATGATGATATACATATGTACGTACATACATACACACATACATACATACATACCAGAAGTGGGTTCTAATTTACCTTGCTGCCATTTCGTTTCCTCCCATTCCTCGTAACTATGCTTCATGGGTGCACATGTTTCGCACACAGGGCCAAAAAATCCCTCAACAAAAAGCCAAACAAGATGGCACCCGCATGCACAGTGCCAGAAACTTGGCTTCTGCATATGCTCAGAAGAAAAAATAAATAAATTATTTTTCAAAAATAAGCTGAAAACAAGATGGTGACAGCATCAGTGCTGGAAACATGACTTCTGCTCATGCTCAGAAGAAGAAAAAAATTCCAATAAATAAAATAAAAATAATTCAAAAAAAAAAAAGGATGGTGGCGCCCAGAGACTGGCACCAAGAGAACCGGTTGCGTGATGTCATCATGATGTCACCAGCAGGTCACTACCAGTTCAGGCAAACCGGACTGAACTGGGAGGAACCCATCTCTGATACATACGTACATGGGCAACAACTATTAAGACCATAATTTTCTCATAATAAGCTATTTTTATTCCTAAATATAAGGGCTAGAATAAGTTGACTTGATTGTCAGTCTTAAATTGAAGTTCCTTGTTAGATTAAAGTTCTTTGGCATTCCAGTATTTTTAGCTGCATTCTAGACTTTTTGGAGGTATTTGGCTAGATGGATATTAACTAGTCTGAGAAGCAACACAACTTTTATTTTATAAATTTCTACCAAATTCATTTCCAAGTATGAATCTTTAAATACTGTATTTTTCAGACTATACGACACACCAAAATAAAGGACACACCTTAGTTTTGGGGGAGGAAAATAAGAAAAAAGCTGATTGGCTGGTAGATCAGCCTCCCAGGATATTCTCAATCAACTCTTCCCATAGGTGAATTTTAGCAACAGGTTCATAGGTTGTGAGCTCTGCAGATTGCTTTTTTTTCCTGGCTCTTCAACCTTCATTTGAGAGACTGGGCAGGACTACATTCTGAATATAAGACGCATCCAGATTTTCACCCTCTTTTTGAGGGGGGAAAAGGTATGTCTTATTTCTTTATGTATGTATGTATGTATGTATGTATGTATGTATGTATGTATGTATGTATGTATTCATTCATTCATTCATTTATTTATTTATTTATTGGATTTGTATGCCGCCCCTCTCCGCAGACTTGGGGCGGCTAAAAAACAGCATGTAACAATCCAATACTAAACAACTAAAAAAACCATTATTATAAAACCAAACATACATACAAACATACCATGCGTAAATTGTAAGGC
The DNA here is from genome assembly GCF_031021105.1 of Erythrolamprus reginae. Taxonomy (NCBI): domain Eukaryota; kingdom Metazoa; phylum Chordata; class Lepidosauria; order Squamata; family Dipsadidae; genus Erythrolamprus; species Erythrolamprus reginae. Next base: position 110,949,509 of record NC_091963.1, read on the forward strand.
CTAGGAGGAAAGAATATCTCAGTTCCCCCATGCCTGATGGCAGAGATGGGTTTTAAGAAGCTTACGAAAGGCAAGGAGGGTGGGGGCAATTCTAATCTCTGGAGGGAGTTGGTTCCAAAGGGCTGGGGCCACCACAGAGAAGGCTCTTTCCCTGGGTCCTGCCAAACGACATTGTTTAGTTGACGGGACCCGGAGAAGAACCTCTCTGTGGGACCTAACTGGTCGCTGGGATTCGTGTACTCTGAAAAATACAGTAGCTTTTTCTGGAAGGATCAGTTACTTTATTTTCCTCTGATTCATATAATCTGGAAATCTAATAAAACACACCAGAGATCAATGGAAGTCAAAGGAAATATATTGAACACAATTTTGCCAAATTCGGTTGGATGGCAGCCGTAATGGACTGCTCCTCCAGCTCTCTTTTTATAGGTGTTTTTTTTAGTTTAAAGATTTAGCCAATTATTATCAATTGAATGGAATGTGTTAGCTTATTAGAAATATATGTTTCATTATCTAGAATTAGAACAGATGCCTCCTTATTTATAGTCCCCTTATCTTGAATTAAACAGATGTCTTTTCAAATGACCATTTTATCTTTCGTATATGTAGCCTTTTTCTATGCACAAAATATATGTCTTTCTTTACATGAGTTTTGCTATGTGATACTGGGTTTTGCTATGTAATTTGCTATGTGCTATGGTTTTTTATTTATAATAGTAGGAGTCAGTCTTTTCCTTTTATAAAATGGTTACTCTTTTTCACCATTTTTTAACTGAAACTTATTGTAAACATAGAAGAAAATATTTCAATACCAGAAGAATATGTACTATAAGAAAAAGGAAGCAAAACACTTGGCAGGATGTCAACCCATTCCTACAATAGAAAATGCATTGTTAGTGCATAGAAAGAGACATTTACATAACATAGGCACATATATACATATCGATTAGACTTCTTCCTTTCAGGGTAAGCATTATTATGCAAAGCAGTATGCAACCCAGTAAGATAAGCAAAATTAGAAGAAAGGAACCAGAACTAAATCTAGTTTTTCTACTGTAATTCCCCCAAGTTCACATACATTCTCTTAGGTAGCCTTTTGTTCCTTAACCTTTATATCTTTATATTTTTCATCAGCTTCATCCAATCACAATTTTAATCCAGTTATTCTTCCATTATATATTTGTTTTATAATGCACCTCTTTTGTACCAGTCACTCATTTTATTATTCATTGAGAACCAATCCATTTTTCATTACCTTTTTGTTGGACCATGCATACTTCTTAAGTAAACAATTCTCACTATTTTCAAATAATTGTTGTGTTTTGCTGATATTCTGAACAAAATAGGATGAAACATTTATTTATTTATTTTATTATTAGATTCCTATGCCACCTATTTTCTCAAGTTGACTCTGGACAGTTTACAGTTGCAATGGTTGGAAACTTATCAAAGAGAGGAGTAATCTGGAATTAAGAAGAAACTTTCTGACAGTGGGGACAATTAACCAATGGAATAGCTTGCCTTCAGAAATTGTGGGTGCTCTATCACTGTAGGTTTTTAAGAAGAAACTAGACATTCACTTATCTGAAATAGTACAGGCTCTCCTGCTTGAGCAAGGGGCTGGACTAGAAGACCTCCAAGATCCTATTCTACTCTACTCTACCCTACCCTACTCTCTACTCTACTCTATTCTACATTAAAAAGACCCATACATTTAAAAATTCAGGTAAAATTTGATTAATCATAATGGAAAGAAAGGGAGCAAAGTTCACGTGGAGAGCAGGAAATCCATTAGCCACACCCAAGATGCCATTTTCCATTCAGGCCTTAAGCCAGCTGGTACTGCCAAGTCTTCCAGCCATTTGACTGGCTGCCTTCTTCTGGACTCTGTCAGCTGTAATTTCTTTACTGATAGGGTCTGCAGCACATCTCTGCCAGCACGAGTGGGTTAGGCTCACATAACCTGGATCCATGTTACAAAGGGCTTTATAGGTGATAACCAACACTTTGGATTGGATTCAGAAGCAAACTGGAAACAAGTTCAGCCCATGCAACAAGAGTGTACCATGGGCTTCCTTAGGAGCCCCAAGAGTTGCCTGCACAGTTGCGTTTTGCACCAGCTGAACCTTTTGGATACATATCAAGGACTGAACCCATGTTGCAATAATCCAACTGAGGGATTACCAGAGTTTGAGTGACTGACCACAAGAATCCCCAATCTAGGAAAAGGTGTAACTGGTGCACAACACATAGTTGTGCAAAGGCTATGACTGCCACCAGAATCATGAGTTCAGAAGAGCTCCCTTGTTGTGCGCTGAGTCTTTCTGGGGTAGTGCAATCCTATTTAGAACTAATCATATTAAAGTCCTGGAACCCAGAGCTCCACATACAATAACAACAACAACAACAACAACAACAACAACAACAACAGAGTTGGAAGAGACCTTGGAGGTCTTCTAGTCCAACCCCCTGCTTAGGCAGAAAACCCTACACTACTTCATACAGATGGCTATCCAACATCTTCTTAAAAACTTCCAGTGACAGAGCATTCACAACTTCTGGAGGCAAGCTGTTCCACTGATTAATTGTTCTAACTGTCAGGAAATAACTAACGCCACTTGGTTATACCATGATTCAGTCCATCCAGATTCATTTATATCTAGCCCATTTCCCTTTCTTTCAAATATATTCATTCCTCACAAAAACCTTACACACTACTTTTATTAGAATTGCTTCTGTTTAATAAACATTCTACAGTCTACAAAGATTGCAAACCTCTGCAGTTTGTCTTCAATCTTTGAATATTTATGCATGCATGCAATTATTTGCAAGAGTCACCATGTCAACACAACTATGTGTTCAATATAATTTCAAGAGTTACACTATTTATTGCATCACACTGTATTTAACATATACTGCACATCATTCAGATTGTCAGCCCAAGAACACAGCATTGTCTGCATGCAAAAGTACATATCATTCACATCCTCTTCATATCAGACTTGTTTAAAAAAATCTGGACTAAAAAAGTCACAAAAGGTGTTTCTGATAAAATACTTATTGTAAAAAAAAACAGTAAAGACAGTATGAAAGAATTTCTGAATTGCAAGCCTCGTCATTTATAGTAAAATCAAGGTTTAAATTCTTTTATCTCTTTCTACTGCCTGCACAATGTTAAGTCCTTTCTTGTTCCTCTTTTCCTCATTTCTTTTCTTTTTTCATTTTTTCCTTTTATAGCTGCCTTGTGTTTTTATAATGGATTTTGTTTTCAGGCTGTTTTCTTTTGATTTTGCGAGAATTACCGTAATTTTCAGAGTACAAGACACACCTAGATTTTAGGAGTGGAAAACAAGGGAAAAGTATTCTGAATGAAATGGTGTAATGCTATATTATTTAATAAAATACCAGTCTAGCAGAGTAATTTTTAAAACCATGTACACTTTTTACAAACTTCAAACTTGACAGCTTAAAGACTAGTGGACCTGAACTCCCAGAATTCATCCTCCAGTCATGCTAGCTCAGGAAAGGGAGTTAAAGTCCACAAGTCTTAAACTTGCCAAGTTTGAAGACTCTTGCACCCCTAACCCAGGGTTCTTCAAACTTGGCAGCTTTAAGACTATTCCAGAATCCTCCTCCAATAATTCTAGATGGGGTAATTAGAAGGCAAAACACATCCGTTTTTGCAAAAAAAAAACCAGGCCATTTTTCACCCAGTTTTTCATAAAAATGGGGTGGGCAAAGGGTCTGGGAAGCCTTCAGAGAATTCCTGGGTGCTGGGGGATGGCAAAAAAATGCCTCCATTTTGTGAAAAACAGGCTATTTTTCACAAAAATTATACACTATATGATGTATAAATATCAAATGACCTTTTCCCTAAAAAGAATAATAATTTAAAAACTCACCAACAGATGGCGATACAAATAAACTCAAAACTCTGACGTGTTCTTTATCATCTGCCCTTTCACTTCTGTTGGTGGGAAATTTCTAGGAAAATTGCTGCAATTTTGAAATGACAGCCCACAGTGAATATTTGTGAACTTACTTTCAGCAATGTGCTATCATTGAATTTTGAAACACCAAGAATCTTTCCAATTGAAATTCAAAGGAAAGCTATTAATGGTGATGACTATGTGTTACTGGACCAACAAATACAGATGGTGAAACAGAAAAAAGCTGATTTTTGTGATTAAGAATGAAGTGGACAATTTGTGACAACAAATGACAAGTTTCACATAGAGCAAATAAAGTTAAACTGATTAAGGTCAGTCAGCAGACCATTCAAAAGAAAATTGTTCACAGGTTTGGCATTTCACTGAAATATGTGGGTCACATTTATGTTCTTCAGTATGGAAAGATCTGTCCAAGATGGGTTACTTTGCATGCTGATAGCAGAGATGAAAACTTCAGAAGTTAAAATTTGCTAGAATTATTGTCACACTATAGGAATGTAGTTGAGAAATTTCTTCACAGTATTGTGACAACAGATGAACTATCAGCTTATCTTTATGGCCCAGAGATGAAGCATTCATCCATGAAATATTATCACAATTTCCTTTTGTTTTTCCAAAAGGAAAACTTACAGCTACATTTTGGGACAGAGATGGTGCTATTCACATGGATTTATTTGAATCTAGAACTTACCAATACCTGATAGAGCTACATTGCAATGCTCAAAGCTATGAAAGATTAAAAAGAAAATATGCTGCAATATAGCAAGAGACAATTGTGATGTTGGGTCTACTATTTTACCCCATCTTCTAAATACTGTAGTCCAGATTTGATACCTTTCACCTTTTTCCAAAATTGAAGATATTTATTGGTATCTGTCTGGTTCAAATTAAGAAGCAGGAAGGATCCTCAAGACCTAGTTTTACATTCAGTCTATATGTACAAGTTAGGATATCTGATCTGGGAATGATATCATAAACTAACATATTGTTTCTTATATCACATTCTCCAGGATGTATATGCAGTGTACTAGTCTACACTCAGGATATTGCAGGCCTGAAAACCAACTAAATCATATCAAAAAGATTGTGTATTTTAGTCACAGAAGAATGATTTCATGTGAGAAAAGATTAGGAAAGAGATAGTTGGGGAAAGAAAAAATAAAATGAACTGTCTAAGGAAAAGTGTATAACATTTTTCTGTAAACATTCCATTTGTTTTCCTATGAAAAATATTTTGTATCTATTAAAAACAATAAATAAAACATAAAGACACGTGTATTTATGAACTTTCAATCATTGTACCAAAAACAATTTTTGAAACCTTGATCCTGTTTCACTGCTCAGAAATCAGCCTTCACCTGACCTGCAGTTTCATAGTCATGCTGGTATGTTTTATTCCTTGATATAAACTATTTCTTAATCTTTGCTATTCTTCATACTGTACTTTCTGCATCATTTCTCCTGTTTTTATTGGTATTAATAAGTCTATCATTTATTCTTATCTTCCTCTGATCCTCCAGTTCAAACAGAATTTAATTAATTGTGGTTCTTGTTCCTGCTTTTCTCTAAAACAGGAGGAAAATCTGCTGCTGTTAACACCATCTCTGCTGCAATACAATTGATTTCCTGTACCAATAGCTGCACTGAAGGCTATGCAGTATGGTAGATAGCTTTGGGAAATAAGCAGAATGCAAGGGCTGAAAATCAGAGAGTAAGCATGTTAAACCTAGCCTAAGAAACATCATTGAACCACAATTAATTATTCTGCTTCCCCACAATTTTTATTAAACAAATCTGTTCAGATTTGTTTAATAAATCTTCAAATAATACTTTGCTTTAAGCCAAAAATAAGCATGCCCTCCTTAAATTTGAGTAATTGAAATGCGGAGAAATCTATGCATTCTTCCTGGATTTGCAAGACAACTAGAATCTTCAGTAGAGCAATATGGTGACACAGAACACAATCTTCTCCACTCAGTAGGTTGCTAACAAATCATTATCTTCTCAAATGACTCATCTGTATGCAAAGAATTATCTTCCACTGAAGGGTCCTTATGGTGGAAAACAAAGACTAAAAGAATGAGGTGGGGGGTGGGACTTATAGGGCAAAATGAGTTGTCAATTTAGGTTTTCAATCAGCAAATCTGTTTATATTTATCTCTTGGTACTAAATATCTGCTTTTTCAGTTGGGCTCATTGTAGGACTACCTCACTTCCTGGGTTTCAGAATTAGAGATGACAAAGGAAAATTTTGATCAGGATCTCCTAAATGTTTTGTTTTCAAAAGCTAATAGCTGAGAGGAAAAAGGAATTGAATAGGGACAGCAGAACTGCACATTGCTTTTCTTATTAAAATTCCATCAGTACCAATGAAGCAAATATTTGTCCTGCAGGGCAAAACATGGTTGTAATGTGTAAGCAGCAGTGGGAAGTTCGGCTCATCTTTTACAGAATCATGAAGGATTGCATGAAAGCTGTCCCAAGTCATTAACTCTCTTTACTACACATGGAAAGCTAATGTGCTAAGAGAAGCTCTAGCTAAGCATACCCCCTGACACGGTACTCTCTAAATGCAGATGATGAATCATTGTTTAACAAAGTTGTGCTGAATTAATTAATTCTGAATTTTAGGAGGGCTTTAATGATATCATGCATAGATTTTAGCATTGGTAAAGAGGGACACCACTGAGCGAGGGGGGGGGCTTTGCAAAAATTTCCAAATAAAAATTTCTTTCTTTCTTTCTTTCTTTCTTTCTCTCTCTCTCTCTCTTCCTCCCTCACTTTGACTCTCTTTCTCTGTCCCTCTCTCCTCTTTCTTTCTTTCTTTCTTTCTTTCTTCCTTCATCTTTCTCTCTCTTTTTCTCTTTGTCTCTCTTCCTCCCTTCTTTTCTCTCTATTTCTCTCCCCCTCTCTCTTTCTTTTTCTTTCTCTCTCTCTCTCCCTCCTTCCCTCTCATTCTTTCCTCCTCATTCTTCCTTCCTCTTCTCCCCTCCCTCATCTTTCTCCCTCCGGGCCTTCCCCCGATGAACCCAACCTTCTCCGCCTCCTGGAAGAGAGACGCAAAGGCAGCCTTCCCCCCCCCCGCCCCCCCCCCCACTTTTCCTCCCTTTGGGCCAGGCCCTTCAGCAGGAGGCTCCTTCCTCCCAGGCAATCTCGGCTCCCCCCACCTGCTCCTTCGGCAAAATGGGGGCTCCGAGGGCGGGGGACAAACAGGGGGGCGAGGGGAGAATCCCGGCTCAGGATGCCCCCAAGCGCACTCAGGCATGTTCTGCCAGCTCCAAGGTGAGGGAAAGCAACACTGTGCTTCCCCCTTGGCGGATCCTAAGGTGCCCGGATGGACTGCATCCTTGGGCTGGCCGCTGCCTCCAGAAGCGCCGAGGCAACAGAAGCTTTGCCAACGCCACCATCTCCCCTCAGCAAGTGCACACCTCACCCATCCCTGCTGTGGCACCCCTTTACCTCGGTAGGCCCTCTCGCTTTTTCTTCCTCCCCACAGAGACCTCCAGCCAAGTTGGGTTAGGGGCGGAGAGGGCGAGGCAGCAGCGGAGAGCCCGGAATCCCCTCCCTCTAGCCTCTTCCCAAGGGGGCTGGTTGGGAGGAAAAAAAGCGGGACATTTTTCAAACGGAGCGGGACGCGGGACAAATTATCATAAAGTGTGACTGTCCCCCTGAAAGCGGAACGTCTGGTCACTTTATGCATAGAGGCCTTTCTATTTTTCTGCTACAGAATTTTCCTTTTTAATGAATAACATATATTCCAATATATGTTTATTACTCAGAAATATATTCTACTGATCAAAAGGAACTTGTGGTAAATAAATTCATGTAGGAATTCAATCTATATCTGTTACATTCCAAAGTTAGGAAAAATATATCCTTTGAGTGAACTAGATAGCATTCAACAAGAAAAAGGAATTGAGGCTGATTGAATAGGTGTAGTTAAGTCATCAAAACCTGTGGCATTTTCCTCTCTTCATTTCAGTGGTTCTGTGTTCCACATCTGTACATTTTTATGTAAATTTTCTTTATGTAAATTACATAAAGAAATATGTAATTAGGAACCAACACCATAAATTAGAAAACATTTAGTTTCACAAGATGTACTGATCTGGGCTGCTGCCAGTTCATCATCATTTAAATTCTATTTCCCCCCCCAAGACTAGAAAATGAGAAAACTACAAATGAATTTTTTCTACAATTCATGACATTCTGAGTTGCAATCAGTTATCCCACACTGTAATGCTGGCTATGCAGGATTTCAGCGTGTTCATCATTTGTGGCTCTTTATTCAGTATCTTGTTTCTACTTCTGCCAATGTTTAGATTTGGGGATACAGATCTATAATTTTGTTTATGAATTTCCTTAAGTGCATGTCCATTGGAGAGGAAAGAAATAAGATATTTTATTCAATTCACATACTAAATTAAGAATACTTCTGAAGGTTCTATACTATTGCATTATTAACCAAAGGTGGTTAAATTTCATTTTGCTCAGTCCCAGTGTAAAGAAAAGAAAATAGCATCTTTTTTTTTCATAGATGGAACTATGGATACTGTTAAGCCCAGTTTCAGAGTCTTTCACTTCTCAATATAGCTTAGCTTCCCTTATGGCATATTCATTTGAGCATCTCCACTGCTGCTTTGATTGCCATATAAAATCAAATTGTATCTAGTGTTATATATAGGTGTGCTAATCAGTAGTATAATTCTACTTTAATAAATAAAGTTTATGTAATGAGCAAAACCTAGTCACAATTAAGCAATGTTTATAGCTTTATTTGGAGACTGAGTACATGATGAATTATTCTTTAGCGATCAGTGGGGAGGGCAAATATTTAATAATAGATGGACTGTACTCTAGCTCTCTCTCTCTTTACATTGCTATGTAACCTATCCTGTGTTTTTATTGTTTGCAATAAAAAAAATTGGAATTATTTAAAATAAAAGAAAGTCATATCTGGCAGGGAACCACTTTGAAGAAACTGTTTTATAGAGAGACATTCTTCTATGCTTTATTGTGTTTAGTCATAACTTAAAATATTCTTTATCATCAGACTTCAAGATAGAAATCAATATATGATTTATAATAATAATAATAATAATAATAATAACAACAACTTATTAGATTTGTATGCCGCCCCTCTCCGCAGACTCGGGGCAGATCCTCTCCACAGACTCGTCAGCATATGATACTGACTTTCCTTGCTGTAGTGAAATAACCCATGCAATATTATATTTATTATTTATTTATTAGTTCAATTTGTATGCCGCACAATATAAGGACTACCATATATATACAGTATATATATGTTTTTTTGCTGAATTTGAAAATTAAGGAAGACTAGGATAGATCTATTTCGGCCTTATTTTGGCCTCATCAGCTAGCCATACCCACTGGGACTTGAACCTGCAACCTTTGCCTTGTATGGCAGAGAATTATCCTCTAGGCTACAGTATCCAATACCTTCAGCTCTGCACCAGAGAAGGGTTATATATTTTTGTGTCGAATCACCCTGGTGTATTGAAGGAACATCACTGCTCCTTATTTGCCTCATGTATATATCATATATATACCAGTGTTACTAGTTTAACTATTATTACTAGATAGGGAAAAATTATTTTAGGATGAAGTAGGATCTTGAACGCTTTGCTCTTTTATTTATTCTTGCAGTAAAACTTCACATCTCTATCACTATATCTACCTGGCAGAAGCCTTCCTATGTGATACCCACTGACCATTTCAATTCATTTTAGGGAATTCATGACTTTTGTTTAAAAAAAAACCATTGGGAGGGGACTTTAAACAAACCAATTAAACATGATCACTTATCATACTGTTTAAAGTCAACTGTTTTCTCAAAACAGAATCTTAATGGTATTTTTTTGTTGTTCTGTTTTTTGTTCTTTTTTTGTTAGCAACCCAACTACTGGAGCTTTAAGGTCAGTACTTCCAATTTTTCCCCTCCATGCTTTTATTTTAAACAAATGCATGCGCTTACTCACCTTTTCTTTGTATTTTATGTGTGTGTAGGCAGGTATGTCCACGAGGGAATGGGCAATTGAAAACTTGGCTTCCTTAGCTCTTTTTCTTGTACCACATTTCTTATTTTTAATAGGCAGCTCTTAATTCCCCAAACATGTTTGACTGGTCCTGTTATTGGGCAGAGCTACCTGGCTGCTTCAGGGAGTTAATGTTAGGTGAAAGGCAGAAAACTGTGTGTCTGTCTATACTTGTTTACATACATACATGTACATACATGTAAATCCACAGTAACTGAATCTAAACATGCCTGGGATAAAATACAGGAAATAGTATAAGGGCAGACTAGATGGACCATGAGGTCTTTTTCTGCCGTCAATCCTATATGGATACATACAAAGACAAACATTCATACACATCTACTCTGCCAGGAAATGGTATAAGTAAAATGTTCTGCTCCAAATCAATAAACTTGATCCACCTTGGATGTTAAAATGCACCTTGACATTTGTTGCATTACTTACATTTGCTGCCAATTTTGCAAGCATTAAGTGGTCTTGGAACCTGTTTCACCATTTCCAAGTGAAGTAGACCCAGAGACAGGGTTTGAGCAATCGGTACTTTTATTCAGCTCAGAGAATAAGTGACAGCTCAGCAAGGTAAAGTGACGATTCAGCGAGTACCGACTGGCTCTGCAGGGAGAAGCCGCTTCTTTTATACTTTTGCGGTTCCCGCCAAAGCGAGAGCCGGCCGCGTCTGAGCCAATCAGGAGCGACTTCCTGCTTGGGCTCAGACAGCGCTGGAAAAGAGGAACAAACTATTTACAGCGTTACAAGGTAGCCATTTCAGGATACAACACCCCTCCCCTCATAGTTGGACCCATCCATCAAGAAAGCCACGTGACGAAGTCGTCCAATCGGTGAGGCCTTCGAGACTCTCGCGCTGACCTGCGCAGTCCATTTTCTCCTTCGCCACTGACTGTGGAGGATGGCTCGCCGCTGTTCTCCCGGTGCGGCGGACTAGGCCTGGCGGGCCCAACGAAGGCCTCGGAGGACGAGGATGGCTCGGCGTCGCTGGATGGTTCCCCCTGGCCCGATAAGTCTCTCTGCGTGTTTCTTAGTTCGGGCAATGTATAAAAGTCTGTTGAGGGGGGAGAGTCCGAGTCAGCGGGTTGTTGTAATTGGTTTTCAGTTCGTTTCCGAATGTGGTCTATGTGTCGTTTCCACAAACGACCATCCTCCAGTTTAACAATATAAGTCTTGGGTGCATTTTGCTTAACAATAATTCCCTTCATCCAGTTTACATTTCCATCAAAGCATTTTACATATACATTTTGACCCAAATACATTTCTCTTTCTGGTTTTATGCACATTTGGTTATTATTCAAACAGAACCTTGGGTTTAACCTGTCTAGTGGTGACCTCAACTTTCTCCCCATCAATAACTCTGCAGGGCTTACATGCGTGTGCGAGTTAGGGGTAATGTGCTGGGTTAATAAGAATTGGTCCAAGTTCTGTTGCACATCTCCAGGGCCTGACCTGTGCAATGCCTCTTTTGCCACCCTTACGTAACGTTCTGCCAACCCGTTAGCCCAGGGCGAGTAAGGCGAGATGAGGGCATGTCTGACCCCCAGGCCATCTAGGAATAATTCGAATTGCCTGGCTGTTAGTTGTGGTCCATTGTCAGACACCAATAGATCAGGGCAACCATGGGATGCAAACAGTCTGCTCAATACCTTGATAGTGGCACTTGTGGTTATGTTGTTCATTGCTATTATTTCCAACCATTTGGAGAAAGCATCAACCACTATTAGGAAATACTGAGACCCCACTGGGCCAGCAAAATCAATGTGGATCCTAGACCAAGGGCCAGCAGGCTGTTCCCACTCAGCCGGAGTTGTTTTGGGGGGATTGGGCCTAGACTCTTGGCACGGGTCACACTTTGAAACCCAACTTTCAATATCAGCATCAAGCCCTGGCCACCATAAATGCCCCCTTGCTAGGCTCTTCATCCTGACAATCCCAGGATGGCCCACGTGTAACATTCTGAGTACCTTTTCCCTTAGGCGTTTGGGGATGATCACTCTATCCCCCCACAGCAAACAACCTTTTACATATGACAATTCAAGCCTTTTGTTCTTAAAATCACACAATTCAGGTTTAACAATATCATTTTGCCATCCCTTTAGAACACAGTTCACTACTTGTTTCAGGATTTGGTCTTGCTGCGTGTGTGCAGCTACCTCTTTTGCTGTGGTTAGTGGGTTTTCCTCGAGTTCTATCATTAGCACGTCTGTGGTTGGAACAGGGTCTTCTACCAAGTCTGCTATGGGGCATCTGCTGAGGCCGTCTGCATGATTGATTTCCTTCCCCCCCTTGTGGGTGAGCTCATACTGATACCCAGAGAGGAAAAGGGCCCATCTGATTAGTCTTGGAGACATAAAAGGTGGAGTGGGCTTGTTGGGGGCTAGCAGGCCTAGTAGGGGTTTGTGGTCAGTGACTAGCTCAAAATTTCTTCCAAAAATGTAATTGTGAAACTTCTTTACCCCTGCCACTAATGCCAGAGCCTCCTTGTCTAACTGGCTATAATTTCTCTCCGTGCTGGACATGGTTCTTGAAAAAAATGCTATTGGGGCCTCTGTCTGATTAGGTAGAACGTGAGCTAGGACTCCTCCTATGCCGTACGGCGAAGCGTCGCACGTGAGCCTAATGGGTAGTGAGGCACTATATTGGACTACTACACTTTTAGAAGTTAGTAAATTTTTTATTTGAGCAAAGGCTTCACGTTCAATTTTCCCCCATGTCCAGCGGGCTTCCTTCTGGAGTAAACGATGGAGAGGCTCTGCTACTGTTGCCTTCTGCTTTAAAAAAACGGAATAAAAATTAAGGAGGCCCAAAAATGCTTGCAACTCACTCTTATCTCGTGGCTCTGGGGCTTCTCTAATTGCTCTCAGCTTCTCAGTTGTGGGGTGGATACCTTCCTTATCTATTTTATATCCTAGGAATTCAATACTGTTAGTTCCCCAGACACATTTATCAGGCTTGATTCGTAACCCTTTGTCCTGTAGCCTCTTAAGTACTTCCCTTATTCTTTTGTTCACTTGTTCCTGGTTTTCCCCTGCAATTAAGATGTCATCAAAATATGGGATGGCCCCATTTACCCCTGACAATAGGCGTTCCATGATGCTCTGGAATATCCCTGGGGCTATGCTCACCCCAAACTGTAACCTCGTGCATTTGAAAGCCCCCCTGTGCGTTACAATTGTTTGAGCGTTTGCTGTTTGTTCATCGACCGGAAGTTGCTGGTAAGCCTGCGCCAGGTCGATCTTTGCGAACCTTTTCCCCTCCCCCAGGGAGTGTAAGAGTTGTTGCACAACCGGAATGGGGTAGGGGTGGTGTTGGAGTGCCTTATTCAGGGTTGATTTGTAATCAGCGCAAACTCTTAAGGAGCCATCTGGCTTCAGGGGTGTCACTATGGGAGTTTCCCATGGCCCCTGTTCCACAGGGACCAAGATACCTTGACTAATGAGTTTGTCCAGCTGTAAGTCTAGCTTGGGGAGAAGCGGGAGGGGAACCCTGCGAGGTTTCAGTCTAACTGGTGGGACCTTGGGGTCAATAGAGAAAGATATGGGGGTTCCCTTATACAATCCTAAGGTGGGGCTGAACACTTCAGGGAACTCTTTCACAAAGTTAGGCATAATATCACAGTTTACATTACACACACCCGAAATTTCAATCCCCAACGGTTCCATCCATGTTAGCCCTAGCAGGGAGTGTTTGGCCCCCGTCACAATAAGCATGGGAAGGGTACATTTGACATTCTTAAATACAATAGGTACATTTGCAGTTCCCAGGACCGAGATTACCCCCCCTTGGAAGTCTCTGATCACCAAAGAGGTTTGAATTAGGTCAGCCTCAGACACATTAGGCATATATAGCTTAAATTTTTCCCAGGGCATGATGGTATATCTCGAACCCGTATCTAGCTCCATTGAGCAAGGCTGGTTATTTAGCAACAACGAGATAACAATTTTAGCCCCCTTTTTGGTTGCCGTGTTATTCACGGAATATTGAGAGTTACCTCTATTGTAGTCTCGGTTAGCGGTGGGGTAATTCCTTTGACCCGAGTTGCGGAACGGTCTCCTTTCTCGCGATTGGGGGGGGTGGTTTTGGGGTCGCTGGTATTGTTGTGTGGCAAAAGTTTCTTCTGGTGCCGTTGCCCTGCATGCGATGGCGATGTGGCCTCTCCGGTTGCAACGGCGGCAAGTGGTGTCGCGGAACGGGCATCGATGGCGCTGGTGATTTCCCCGGCAGCCCGCGCAGGGGGCTGGATGAGTAGCTCTAGGGTGTCTCGGTTGGTCTTGCAGGAGGAGGCAGTCGTCCCCGTTGCTAGTTAGCTGGCCGCGGACGTCTGTTCCCATGGCGCTGGGAGACTCGGCGTCGATTTTGGCAATGGTTTCTCGCCTTCCGTGCTCTTTTAATTCTCTTGCCGCTGCGTCGGCTGCTTCCGCGGTTTGCGCTAATTTGATTACGGTTTGTAGAGTCGGCTCATCTTCGGTGAGGAGTTTACTTCTCACTGTGTGGTTCTTCATGCCGAAAATCAAGGCGTCGGTGAGGCGAGCTTCCGGATCTTGAAACTTGCATTGAGCGAGTACCGTTCGAAGCCGCGTTGTGAATTGGCTTATCGACTCGGTTTCTCTCTGAGCCATCATGTGAAATTGATGCCGGTAAACCACGGCTGGTCTGGTTGGTTTAAAATGGCTCGCTAGTTTCTGTTGAAGGACGTCCCACGCTGTGGCTCTTGCTTGTTCTGGTTCGGTGAGAGTTTGGGCAAGTCTACGGATCTCTGCGCCGCAGTAGTTTAGAAAAATAGCCCGTCTGCGATCGGCTCCGGCGTCCTGCATTCCCGCCGCCTCGAGGAATATCTCGAAGGTGGCCATGTACTCGTCCCAAGTCATTTTCTCGGCATCGAAAAGTTCTGGAGCCTGGCCGATCTGGATTTTGTCCATGTTGCACGCGAAGTTCTTCCGTTCGTTCGTCGCCAGTGAAGTAGACCCAGAGACAGGGTTTGAGCAATCGGTACTTTTATTCAGCTCAGAGAATAAGTGACAGCTCAGCAAGGTAAAGTGACGATTCAGCGAGTACCGACTGGCTCTGCAGGGAGAAGCCGCTTCTTTTATACTTTTGCGGTTCCCGCCAAAGCGAGAGCCGGCCGCGTCTGAGCCAATCAGGAGCGACTTCCTGCTTGGGCTCAGACAGCGCTGGAAAAGAGGAACAAACTATTTACAGCGTTACAAGGTAGCCATTTCAGGATACAACACCAAGTGCAGAACTGCAGCTGTGGGAGCAAAGAGAATTAGATATTACTAATAGATGTACAACTTCCCCAACTGTTTACAAATCATTATAGCTCTGGAAGTCGGCCATGTGGAGTAATGGGATAGCAGGATAGACAGAAGAGCACAAGAAGTTGTTTTATACCAGTTCAGTTTATTCAAGCGGGCATGGGAAAGGTGCAGCTTTCCAGATGTCGTTAAGCTCCAACTCCTTCTGTCCTATCCAGCATGACCATGAGGGATAACAGAAGTTTCAGTCCAGTAATATTAGTACAGCTACACATGGCTGAACTCTGATTTATATTTGTTTATTTCATCCGGCAAGGACTCTGTAAATATTGCACGCAAAGGACTGAGACTTCATTTGCTCCCAATTCTTCTAAAAGCACACAATCTTATCAATGACGTTATGGCTCATTACTGGAGGAATCAGTAGAATAATGAAACCATGGAGGAAAAGAATAAATGGGAAAAGATTTATCGTATTTATGGGAAAGAAACCATAAAATTGCATGGTCCAAATGACTGGGTACTCACTGAAAATATATAGTGGAACTATAGTACCTAATTTGTTGATAAATGCCTGTGGATCATCTTCTGGTTTCACAATAGTGAACAATGAGTTTGTCAATTTAGGTCTAAATATTAAATGTTAACAGTTCCCAACAGTGGTTTGTGGATAATTAGCAGTCTACAAGAGTATTGCAGCTGATCCACTCAATATTTCACAAAAGTGAGAGTTCAATTGAGAGTTCACCAATATGTCACAATATTTGGTGGTATGAGATTTCTGTCATTAAATTCTGTCTTTAAAAGAAGAAAAGATAAGATTAATAATTGCAATTAAATTTTAAATTCTTGCAGATATAATATACAGGTATATTGTGTAGGTATTCCTGTAATGGAATATCTTTGCTACTGGTTCAAAGATTTGTGCACATGCGTGCTGTTTCTGCGCATGCACAGATAATCCGTGATTGTTCATTCACAGATCATCTGTTCACCCTAACTGAGCACCATATTGCTCAACCTTAACATTTCGAGCTTTTGATAATAAAGTACCGCTTTTCCAAAGGATAGAAATGCTCATAATTTTAGATGCAAAGCACTATCACCTCCCATATTCTTTATTGAAGGGATAGTGAATTTCATTTCAAAACAGTGGGTTTATTCTTTTACAGTACGCACCAGTAATAATATAGGATTCTTGCACCAGTTGCTTTAAATAGGGATAACAATTGGGTTTCACTTGTCTTTGCTACTGGTTCAAAGATTTGCGCGCATGTGTGCTGCTTCTGTGCATGCACAGATCATCTGTGATCATTCATTCACAGATCATCTGTTCGCCCTAACTGGTAGCAACCCACCATTGATGTGTTCATATGAGATGGACTTCAAGGGCACCATATTGCTCAACCTTAACATTCCAAGCTTTTGATAATAAAGTACCACTTTTCCAAAGGATAGAAATGCTCATAATTTTAGATGCAAAGCACTATCATCCCCCATATTCTTTATTGAAGGGATAGTGAATTTTATTTCAAAAAAGTGGGTTTTTTCTTTTACAATACACACCAGTAATAATATAGGATTCTTGCCCCGTTGCTTTAAATAGGGATAACAATTGGGCTTGAATAATCACGTATTCAAAACTATAGTCTTATTTTTTTATTTATCAAATGTAGAACCACTCTTCTCACTCAAAAAGGGACATCTTGCAAGCAAACTACAATATCAGAATGCATGCAGCATTTTAAACCAGAACCAAAGAAACCACCTTTTGCTAAATGCCTGTGAGACAGAACAGAAAAATGTAAGCTTCTACGAGAGTAAGAATTATTCCTCAAGTAAACCGTAATGCTCACACTCTTAGCTTTTGGTTTTTTGAAAAAGCTTGTAACACTTCTAGAATCTGAGGTATAAATATCTTATTGTCACAGGCTATTTTAAGACTTCTTCTTGGTTTTCAGTGGATGAATGAATGTTCTTAATAATGACTCACATACTGCACACATCGTTTGGAAAAGGAAATTCCTTTTTTCCTAGTTAGAAAAAAATGCTACTTCACTTTAAAACAAAATAGAAATCGAGGCTTTTGCTAATAGTATTAATCATTGGGTGTAACACATCTATCTAAGAATTAAAGGCAGGAACAGGACTAGGAATTTGTCATATTGTAAACTCATGCCTTGCATTTAAAATAGAGGATTTTTTTAACATTAGAAAAATACCTTGCCCAGACACATACCGGTATATATTATTTGCCATTGTAAGTTGTAAAAAAATAAGCAAGAACTGAGAGACTGTGGCTCAGGTCACACAAAATGACAGATTAGATTAAAACTGAGTTGCACTTTTTCTGATCTATCATATTGCAAAAACCAAGATATCCGTCTAGTGTGTATGAATTTTGTCATATTCAGCCTTAATAGTATTCATATGTTTGGACATTACATGTAATGGGAACATAGATGAAATGCTTTGTTAATTCAGATTTGATAGACTGAGTTTTATCTGAACCAAACCTACAACTCATATCACTACTGCATGATGTCGTTATTCCCATTTTGGGATAGAGTAAATAGAGTAGTGGATTTATATTGGGATTTTCTTTTGCAGAAATACCAAGGCGATGAGCAGATTTAAAGTACTATAAATTGTAATGGTCATGCAACTGGTTAAGGAATGGAGAACAGTCTGGTCTTTGTATACAACCAAATTTCTAAATTAAGTAATATTATAACTTTTCCTTTATTTTATTTTCTGCATGAGATCTATCCCACTCTCATTAGCAAAGACCATGACATATGGAAATTAGTCTCCCTTCCCCTTTCCCTTTTTTCCCTATACTGTGGCAGCCTCTCATGGAAAATACCCAAGTCTCTTGCATATTACCTGCAGCCTAAAAATGCACAAAGATAGTAAACCATTTTTGAAGAAAATGCAGGGTGTCCTGGATAAGCCAGGCCCACAGTGTGGTAGTAAAAATTTTGGTAGCCCTTCACTGACTGAATCGCTACCGTGTGGACACTCTCTGTATGTGGAACCTATAGAGCCCCATTGTATATTAAGAGACTCAGAAAAATGAAGCAATGTAAGAGATACTTGGAACACACTTGAGGAAAAGAGCAAGGCTGATCAAGAGCTTATATAAGGGCAGTTTAATGTATCTGCAGGCAGTCAATTGGCATCTCTGTTTTGGGTGAAAAAGTTCATCTGGGTAAGGAGGAGCCTGAGCAGCCTCCACAGGGTCACACCAGAGCTGGCCAGATCCTTTGGAGGTAATGGAGACAAGCCTGAGCCTTGCTATCTGAGAGGAATATCAATCCTGGGCCTAGAAAGCCTAGAACTAAGACGCCTTAAACAAGATTTAAGTATTGCCCACAAGATCATATGCTGCAATGTCCTGCCTTTCGGCGACTACTTCAGCTTCAACCACAACAACACAAGAGCACATAACAGATTTAAACTTAATATTAACCGCTCCAAACTTGACTGTAAAAAATATGACTTCAGTAACCGAGTTGTTGAAGCGTGGAACTCATTACCAGACTCCATAGTGTCATCCCGAAACCCCCAATACATTACCCTTAGATTATCTACGGTTGACCTATCCAGATTCCTAAGAGGTCAGTAAGGGGCGAGTACAAGTGCACTAGAGTGCCTTCCGTCCCCTGTCCTATTGCTCTCCTATATCTCCTATACCTTTCTTCTATTCCTATATCTCTTCTTCTATTCTTTCATTGATATGTTCTACTGTATTACTATACCTTCTTCTCTATTCTTTCTTAGATATATTTTACTATGAGTATCTCCTCTATAACCTTCATCATGTATTTTACTATGTGTATATAGATATATACCCACTAAAACCCTCATTGTGTATTGGACAAAATAAATAAATAAATTAAATAAATAAATTTTAATCAGTTTCTCTTGAGGAGAGTTCCCTGAGGCAATGAATTTGGCTACTTTCGTTTTGGACTCATGCCTCTCCTGGTTAACGTCCTCCAGGGGGGTGTATGCGATTAGGTTCAAGCAATGATTAATGTCTGTTTGCAGGAGGCGATGATTTTGTCTGTAGCTGTAAAATATTATTTTTAAATCCAGCTTGGAAAGAATATTATGTTATTCTTGGTTTGGGGTCTGATATAAAACTTGCCAGACTGAAGACTATCCGCATCTACAATGCTGTGAAATATTAGGGAAGGACTGTCTTCATCCTACATCTAACACCTGGGCTGATTTTTTTTTTAAAAAAAAATGCAAATCCTTCTGAGCATGTGCAGAAGCCAAGTTCTGGTACTGTGCATGCTTTTTTTCCGCTTAGTATGCCCATGTGGTGAGGAAGGGGGGAAGTGAACTGGCAGCAAGGTAAGTTGGAATTCACCCCTGACTTGGGCTTGAAAACACTCCCACCTTTATTCACTGGAATTGTCCTTCAGCTTTCTCCAGTTGTTTCCCTGATTCCTGCACTGCAAAAAAAAAAAAAAAAAAAACCATTGAAAAATCAGAATGATTGGCCCTTTTTGCAGGAGGCTTTTCTAACAGGAAGGGAAGGGACTGGTGAGGACAAATATACCAAATCAGTATGAGAAAATTTCCCAGTTTTGTGGCACCGCTGCTGAATTTCAAAAGAGAACTCAACAGTTCCTCCACATGTGAGTTATTTTATTCATTTATTTCATTTATTTATTCATTTGTCCAATACACAAATACATAGGAAGAAAAATAGACATGTGATAATATAAAAGAGGGTGAAAGTGAACTTAGAGGAGAGGATATATGAAAGGAAGAGAATATATAAGATAGGTGAAAGAAAGGAAAGACAATTGGACAGGGGACGAAAGGCACACCAGTGCACTTATGTACGCCCCTTACTGGCCTCTTAGGAACCTGGAGAGGTCAATCGTGGAGAGTCTAAGGGAGAAGTGTTGGGGGTTAGGGGTTGATACAATTCAGTCCGGTAATGAGTTCCACGCTTCAATAACTCGATTGTTGAAATCATATTTTTTACAGTCAAGTTTGGCGCGGTTCGTATTAAGTTTGAATCTGTTGCGTGCTCTTGTGTTATTGCGGTTGAAGCTGAAGTAGTCATTGACTGGTAGGACATTGCAGCATATGATCTTGTGGGCAATACTCAAATCGTGTTTTAGGCGCCGTAGTTCTAGGCTTTCTAGGCCCAGGATTGTTAGTCTATTTTCGTAGGATATTCTGTTTCGAGTGGAGGAGTGAAGGGCTCTTCTGGTGAAATATCTTTGGACATTTTCAAGGGTGTTGATGTCTGAGATGTGGTATGGTACATTTGTGCCCGTGCAAAGCAAAACTATACTGAAGGGGGGGAAAAAACAACAGGAGGAATCAGGGAAGCAGCCAGGGAAAGCAGAAAGACAACGCCAATGGATAAAGGGATGAGGTGGGTAGTGTTTTTTCCCCCGGGATAAGATGGCCCACAGTCCTCCCTGAGAAGGCGAGGGGACAACAGGCAGGAGCCGGGAGGGACTTGGGAGCCAATCTGTTCACTGACAGGCTGAGCCCCAGCTGAGGTGAAGGGAAATAATACAGTGCAGAGATCTCAAAGGTAGGAGCCACTTTTGCCTCTGCTGTTAGTAGTAGTGCAGAGCCCGTCGCCAGGGTAACAGGCAGCTACCAAGGCTGCAGCAGGGCAGAAAGGACTTGGAATGTGAACGTTTTTAGGCAAGGCCGAGCGCTGTTGAGGTTGCTGTCTGGGATCCCCTCCCCACTTTATCCAACCCCAGGGTCATTTTTGCTGGCCCACCTACTATCTATGTAGTTATTAGCCAAGAGGTTCTTTTTAATTTTTTTATATTTTATTGTGGTTTTTTTATCTTTAAACATCATAACATTTCCCCCCACAAATCCACATCCAAATTGGTCAAGAGGTTTTTTCTTTTTCTTTTTATTTATTTTTTAATAAAAATATGTTTATTGGTTATATACATTAAAAACAGGGTACAGAAAAGTAAAGGGAATATGTATAATGTACATATTAGCAATTATAGTTTACTTATTTAGCATATGTGATTGGGGAAGGAGAGGGAACGAAAGGGAAAGGGATTTAGAAAAAAGGGAAAGAAATACAAGAGGAGGACGAATAGAAAAATAGAGCAAAAAAGAGTAGTAAGAAGAGTGTGGGGGGGGCCAGCGTTGGAGCTGGGGCTTCTATGTTTTGTGGCCTGTGGTTTAAGCATATAGGTGGTATAGATTTTCCTGATGTTTTATCCATATGTATTTGACGTAGTTGCTAGTGCCATCATTTATCAGTGATTTATAAGTTTGTTCATTCAGTTTCTTTGTAGTTCAAAATTTGTGTCGATCGATGTTTACATTTTATCGTTTCAATTTGGTATTATGATTCATGTTGTTATTTACTGGTTTTACACGTTGTTTTAGTTGGACATTTTTCTTGATGTATAATTTTTAAGTAATTTCTTTTTTTTAACCAATGTTTTCTTTTTTAAATGTAAGTTTTTCCCTGTGGTTTACTGTTGGGATTGATGGGGAAGACGGGTGGGAGAGCTGCAGTTCTTGCTCCATGCCTTTGGGCCAGGTTTATTTATTTATTTATTTATTTATTTATTTATTTATTTATTCATTCATTCATTCATTCATTCATTCATTCATTCGATTTTTATGCCACCCTCCTCCTTAGACTCAAGGTGGTTTACAACATGTTAGCAATAGCACTTTTTTAACAGAGCCAGCCTATTGCCCCCACAATCTGGGTCCTCATTTTACCCACCTCGGAAGGATGGAAGGCTGAGTCAACCTTGAGCCGGTGATGAGATTTGAACCGCTGACCTACAGATCTACAGTCAGCTTCAGTGGCCTGCAGTACAGCACTCTACCTGCTGCGCCACCCCGGCTCTCTCTTTATGGTTCTTTATGGATGGATTCAGGTACATCCAGGCACAGTCTTGTTTTAACATAGCTTAGCTGCTCCAGGTGAGCCATTCTCCCTGTACCTGAATATATAGCCGCCTCCTGCCCACCCCGCTTCCTCATACCTGGGGGCAGCAGGGAGAAACTGCAGGGGAGCTGCTCCAGATGAGCCCATGTCTCCTGATGCTGCCACTGTTGGAGCTGCAACATGCAAGAGGTGGCCACAGCGGCTGTATATTCAGGCAGGGCAAAGGTGGGGAATGGCCATGGCCCTGTTCTACTGCACCAGCAAAGATGCAATGACCAGTGTGCCTGGACCAGGCACTTTCTCTCGGGCCTCCCACCCGGAGGCCTGACAGAAGCAGACAGGTAGTCCTGAAAGGTGGCCGAGCTCCCACCTCTGGCAGTCCATGGGATTAAAAATTATAAATTTGGTGGTTCCTGGGATCCAAAAGGTTGGAGACCCCTGATCTATCACATTCTTGGGTAAAGTGTGAGAACCATTTCTTCCTTTCAGTAGTCCATGAAAGTACATCTATAGTATGTGGATAATAATGTTGAAAAAAGGTGAACAACATTTTTACAGATGTATAGATTCTTTGAGGCTGGGTCTGACTGGGAGGGGGGATGAGGCAAGGGACCCCTTGATGTGAGTGATATTGAGTTGGCCACACCTACCCAGTCACGTGACCACCAAGCCACTCCCACCCAGTCAAATAACATCGAGCCACTCCTATCCAGTCACATGACATCAAGCTACTCCCACAAAATTAAGCCACGCCTAGAAAGCAGTAGTAAAAAAATTTGGAACCCACCCCTGCTTAAAGCCCTATATAACATCTCTCCCTAAGGATATCTAAACATCCTAACAGGTCAGTGAGCATGCACCTGATCTTTTCCCTTAAACATAGCCGTTTTATGAAATCTAGGAAAGGTGCCTTTTCTGTGGTGACTCCTGTCCTGTGGAACATTCTTTCACTTGAAGTTTGGCAGACCGCTATCATTCTAGCCCTCCAAAAAGCACTGAAGGCCTGATTCTTTTTCCTCCCAGGCACTAGGATAGGGTGAATTGGTTGAAAGGATACAGTAAAGATGTTGGAAGGTTAACTTTGGTGTTACATTTTTAATGTTTATGGTTTTAATTGATTTATGTATTATTTTAATTTTACAGTTGTTTTAACCATTAATTGGAAGCTGTCTAGAATTCAGCATAATAAATGTTTTAAATAAATAAATAAAGTTGTGTTAAGATGCAAAACATGGTTTGCTTCCAAGCCAACTTTGCTCCAGCATGCAGAAAGAGAATGTATGGTGTCCACGTTTCCTGTAGTGGTGTTAGATAGTTTTAGGCCTAAACAAATCACTGTGTTCTATTCTAATGTGAATCTCATTTTTTTTTTAGCACAAGAGGTAGATTAAATACACTCAGGCTACTTAATATATCCTTTCCCATCACTTGCTACCTTATAAACCTTTAAACTACGTATACCAAAGACTGGATCCTATCCCTTCTACTTCAAAAGCATGAGTTTTGCTACTTGGCTCAAAGCTAGGATTCTCACTTTATGCTGAATTCTGATATAAATGTCGAATCGGATAATTTAACACTCTTCTCAGTATTGGCAACTTGCTTTTCAGACCTGATTTGTAATGACTATTCTAGGAAAATGGATATGCTTCCAACTAGAAATAAATATCAATTGGGAGAAAATAAATACTAGTTTCTTTTTTTGTGTGGTCTCAAAGCTACAACACTGCATGAAAGGCTACATTCTCACTGATAATTCAAACTGTGACTATATAACATCCTGCCAAGTTGCAGATGAGATCTCACTTTTTATAATTTTATACAATAATTCATTCAGAAGACTGCCTGCATGTGAATTACAATCTGTTCCAATAGAAGGGTTGCAGCCTGGGTTTTCCCCCCGATATGTTCAGAGGAGATTTCATTTTAGTTTTTAAAATATACATATTTAATATGAAAAATATTTTTGTTATGTTAATCGCACATGCTGTCTGGAGCAATGTAGATATAAGCCAAGACTTTATTCCAGGATGACTCTGCATTTTTTCTGGGTGATGAAAGAGAATAAATTATGGTGTTTGGTGATGCCTTTGAGATAGAGACTTTGAAAAACAGACTCTGCAAAGTGATTAAAACTACACTTCATTGAGATTTGTAATAGTAACAGAAATTTGCAAACTTTATATTTTCCCTTCCTTCCCTTGTAGAGTCCAGGCAATCAAAGAGGAGCCAGTCTGACTATCTTCCTAATGCTTTCTTTGTTTCCTGGGCTCAGCACATGGCAGCAAGCTTTGTAAAGCAAATATTTTTGGGCAGATTTGGTTTCTCTGTGCTCAGATTTAGAGTACAGTCAGAAGCCAATGATCATTGACTTACGCACATAAGGATAGGTATATACAAGTCAAAGCTTTGTTTTTGCTTTGCTTTTTGAAGAAGAAATGTGTATACTGTATATTAAAATTCAAACTATACGAGACATTGGAATTCAAGAAATTATGTTTTGTGTATGATGAATTCTATGAAACTCAAAACTTCTGCATACTGTTCTCATAAATAGTTTGGAAGTAGATTACTCTTGCTGCTGTGGATTCCATTTAGTTGTTGTTGTTGTTGTTGTTGTTATTATTATTATTATTATTATTATTATTATTATTATTATTTATTGGATTTGTATGCCGCCCCTCTCCATAGACTTGGGGCGGCTAAAAACAATGATAAAAACAGCATGTAACAATCCAATACTAAAACAACTAAAAAACCCTTATTATAAAACCAAACATACATGCAAACATACCATGCATAAATTGTAAGGCCTAGGGGGAAGGAATATCTCATTTCCCCCATGCCTGATGGCAGAGGTGGGTTTTAAGAAGCTTACAAAAGGCGTGGAGAGTGGGGGCAATTCTAATCTCTGGGGGGAGCTGGTTCCAGAGGGCTGGGGCCGCCACAGAGAAGGCTCTTCCCCTGGGTCCCACCAAACGACATTGTTTAGTTGATGGGACTCAGAGAAGGCCCACTCTGTGGGACCTAACTGGTCGCTGGGATTCGTGTGGCAGAAGGCGATCCTGGAGATAATCTGGTCAGGTACCATGAAGGGCTTTATAGGTCATAACCAACACTTTGAATTGTGACCGGAAACTGATCAGCAACCAATGCAGACTGCGGAGTGTTGGTGTAACATGGGCAAATTTGGGGAAGCCCATGATCGCTCTCGCAGCTGCATTCTGCACGATCTGAAGTTTCCGAACACTTTTCAAAGGTAGTTAGTGTGGCAAATAGTATTAAATGAACCTGTTAGTCTCCATGACTATGACACATGTCCTTTTAAATACATGTGCTCCACCACATCCTATGACAATAAGTTCCTTAATTAACAGTATGCTGTATGAAGGATTACTGTTCCCCCCCTCTTGTCTTAAGTCTACTTCTAATCATTTTCATTGGAGAGCCTTGAGTCAGTGGGCCTTTGGAGTTGGTGCATAAGTACACTAACATTCCTACCATCCCTGTTCTAATGTTCCTTTTCTTTTGTATCTTTTTCATGTAATGTTTATACTTTTATCTGTTGTCTTATATGGATGGATGGATGGATGGATGGATGGATGGATGGATGGATGGATGAGTAAGTTAGTAAGTAAGTAAAATCTATCATAATTATTTGTATTTTATGAATATATATATGGCTCTATCTGTGTTCTTAAATTGATTTAAGAAGGGAGATTCTGAGTAGACAAATATTCATGATATATTGCTAAGTTTTATTGCTATTGATGGTTTAGAACAGGAAGGAAACTCAATTAATGTTTTGCAACACGAGATAAGACTGTATTGCCCCTACTATTCTGTGATCTGAGGGATTGGGTATTGTCTTTTGCCACATTAAGATGAATTCAACATCAACAATGCATTTTCTTGCTTAATGAATGTCGACAGACATGTGATGTTTATATTTACCGTTGAAAGCTCAAACAAGAATACTGCACAACTTAAAGAATAGAAAGAACCTGCCCTTATTGCACATTTTAAAATGATCAAGAATAGAGTGGCGATTATAATCCAAATTAGTATATTCCTAATTAACATACTGTTACATACAGAGGGACATCCTATTTGCATACAGCCCATGGATTGGGTAAGCAGCGGCCGGGAGATTTGAACAACTGTCTGTGTCTGGCCACCTTAAGGCAAGCTCTTAAAAGCAGCTTGCCTCGAGCCAGCCGGCACTCAGTATTCGACACAGCTTGGATAGAAATAAAGTGCTGAACTGTTCCTGTTTGTTAAGATTGGTTCTTCACCAAATACTTTCACAAAGTACAAAGAGAAAAGATTGAGCTTTAAATAGCACAGTTGCACCTTGCACAATGTGGTGAATTGAGTTTGTAAACTGACTGAATTTGAATAACACATGAAACTTTATTAATTTTAATTTGGATATTTTGGGGGATTTGCATTTTGTGTTGCATAAAACCAACCCATTTACTATTTTATGGTTCTATATATTGTGTGAATGCAGAAAATGGTTTAATTGACTATCCAAATTAAGTGCGCCCTCTGAATCTAATCAATTATATGAACATTGCCTATTCTTTTTTCTGTTCCTACACTCTCCAAAATCACATTTAAAAATTATTTTTCTCCTGTGGGAAGGACTCCATGGTCCAAACCAACATTCGTAAGCAGAAAGTCCTTCTAAAAACCCATAGTCTGCATTGTAGTGATTTGGTATAGCATGAGCTGGGCCTGCCTATCAGTGTTTCAATGCTGAATTCCCTTTTCCTTTCTTCTTTTTCTCACTTTATCCTATTTATCCCCCAAAGAAGATTTGTCTTTCTTTCAACTTGCTCTCTCACCCCCAACCTTCATCCATACTTTCTGGAGGAACTTCTGGTCCCTCTTTCTCTTTGCAAGTTCTATCATCTATCATCTAAATGCATTTTGGTATTAAATGGTCCTTTAGTAACCTAGCAACTGCAGCTCCAGCAACCAGAGGAAGGAAGCTGGTTCAAGCACTTGAGTTTTTTTAAGATCCATCACCCACTTTGCTTGTTAAGACTTTTTTTTTAGGATTTCTCCCCCATTTGTACACATCATTTTCTAAACATTCTTCTCACCTTATGTAGCTCTTATGTCTATTAGATCAGTGTTTTTCAACCAGTGTGCCGAGGCACACTAGTGTGCCGCAAGACATGGTCAGGCGTGCCGCGAAGAAGGAAGCTCAGGTTCCAATCTCGCAACTTTTTGCTTAGAGCAAGAGAGAGAGAGAGAGAGAAAGAGAGAGAAAGAAAGCAAGAGTGAGTGAGAGAGAGAGAGAGAAAATGAGAGGAAGGGGGAAAGAGCAAGAGAAATGAGCAAAAAGGGAGGAAATAAAGAAATGAGAAAATGATTGAGGCAGAGAATGAGAGGAAAGAGAGAGAAACAAAAGAGAGAGAGAAGTGACTCTTGATTTAAAGAATATGATAAAAAAGCACCCAAAGAATAAGAGAGAGAAAACCCCCAGCCCTCACTTAATTTTGGAAATGGTTCAAGAGTGTGTATACACACACACACACAAGGGGGGAGGAGACAGGGATGGAAAAAAGAGAGAAGAGTGTCTTAGAGTGTCATTTTGTGTCATTTTGGTTGGTGGTGTGCCCCAGGATTTTGTAAATGTAAAAAATGTGCCGTGGCTCAAAAAAGGTTGAAAATCACTGTATTAGATAATCTTTAACTTACAGTGACTAAGTTCCAATGACTCAAGTCTCACCTCCAAATCACATACTATAAACCCCTTTTCATAATCTCTAAAGTCCATTTTAAGTCTGTGGTTATCTTTCTCCTCCTCCTCTTCCTTCTTCTTCCTCCTCCTCTTCTTCTTCTTCATTATTATTTTGTTAAACATTTACAAGATAACTGGTATAGTACAAATATAAATATGAACATAGTAAATGGGTACAAAAATGGAGACAATATGACAGGGATAAGGCACACTGGTGCAGTTATGCATGACCCTTACAGGCCTCTTAGAAATGGAGTGAGGTCAGTAGACAGTGTAAGGTTAAAGCTAACAACAGAATCAGGTAGTGTTTTCCAGGCATTGACTATTCTGTTGTTGAAGTCACACTTTCTGAAAATAATTATATACACTTCTTTGTTTTTATTTTTTTGAAACTAAATTCTCACAATACAAATTGTAGGACAATGTCGTAGTGGGAATTTGAATATTAAAGTGTCTAGATAAACACATTCTACCTATATTTAGAGGAACATTGTTTTATCAACTGTAGATTTTGTTTATTTCAACAATGAACAAATTTCATAATGAGGGCTTCCCAGTAGATACACTGTTCTCTGTTCAATACTAGAAAGGTGATTCTCCCTTGCCCCCCCCCCCCTTAATTCAGCTTGGCATCTTGCTGTCAAAGAGGAACTTTGTTTTAGTTTGCAGATACTGATGATTTATTTGCTAACTTTGGAGTTTTTGGGACTGGCACTGCATGCATCAGAGATGTCTGTTCCAAAGAACCAGGCAAATATCAAGGCGGATTAATGTCTATAATCTTCTGTCCAAATGCAACCAGAACCCTGAAAGCCAGACCAGCTGGCTCTCTAAATCTGGGCTACTGTTGCAGTTACAGTATTGCTAAGGAATTTTCCCTGGTAATGATTAAATTTTGCAATTTACACTTTGCATATTTTTTGCACTTTGCATTTTTTTTACACTTTACACTGTCTGATATCAAACTTTGCACCCAAAGTTTGATATGAGTCAGTTTTCATCCCTAGAAAACTGTAGTATTATAGTTCAGTTTTCAAGTTATAGGAGAAAGGTGGTTTGGAACACGGGGGGGGGGGGGCTATTCTAAATATCTATTCTAGAGGATGTGGTTTCTATATACAGTATGTTTCTTATTTGCAGTGGGGTAGTGAAAATAGAGCTCTACCCCAGAGCACTCAATTTGCACTGAAAGATGTTGAAACAAAGTGCATAAGCCACGCCAACAGTGTGGTAGTAAAAATTTTGGTAGCCTATCACTGTCTGACAGCCAGAATTCCAAGGACCGGTTATAAATCCCTCTCATTCAGTGCTGTTGTAACTTTGAATGGTTGTTGAATGAGTAGTCATAAGGACTACCTGTAGACATTTCTGGTGTATGATTGTATTAGTACTATGTACAAAACAGTTGGGTTGGCAGTATATAAACAAGCTAATAACAATGAATGCTTGTATGTATTGAAGTACTATAGCTTTAAGAGATAGTGTTGCAAATTGCCATAAGAGGGAGCCAGAAAGCATTATTCTCTCTCTGGGCTCTCTCTGTTCTTTCTGCTGATTCACTGTGACTGATGTAGTAAACTCTGTGTGTTACATGATAGTTGATGTATTTGTAAGCTGTAATGTAGGTCTGGTATGTAAGACAAAGACAGGCTTGTAATATTATTATTGTATTAAGTGATACTGACTGATGAGAATGTGTATGACTGAACTGTTTAACTTGACTGTGCTATTTCTAAAGTAAACACTATTTTATAAACTTTAATGTATTCGTCTTGTATGACTGAATAATTACTCATATCTCCTGGATATCTGCTGGAATCTCATGCTTCCTCTGTGCATGTCTTTGATAACTCAAGGGTTCTGCACACTCCTTAACAGATTGCTTCCTCTCATGTAAAACCTTGGAGATGAAATTGTATAGTAACTTGTGGTCCTTAGATTCTTTTATGTAATTATAGCCTGAAGAAAAAAATAGCCTCACCTTATAATAAAGAAAAAGAAAAAAGAAAAGCCAGCTAATAATGACCATCCCAGTTCTTCTGGTAGGTGCAATATATACATTCTGAGAAGGAGTACTTCTTTTTTGTCACTCATTTCATTGGGTGACTCTTTTGTCTGGTTTATTTGTTTCTTTAAGAATGTGAGGTGGTGTGAAATGAATAGAATTTTCTTGCTTTGCTCTCCTTAAAAGTGAAGAGGTCCTTAGTCAGCCCTTAAATGTAGTCCATGAAAGGAAAGGGGGAAAAAAACTGAAATAGGACAATGTTACCTCCGTGAAACTGAGTGTTTAGTGTGGCTGAGAGTTTCTGCACAAGGAATCTTGCTTATCATTGCTCATTTAGACAGGATAGCAGAAATAATAGAATAACATAGTTGGAAGAGATATTGGAGATCTTCTAATCCAACCCCTGCTTAGACAAGAAACACTATACTAGTGATGACAAGCCTATGGTATGCATGCCACACATGGCATCCAGAGCCATATTGGAGGGCATGCATGCATTGCCCAATGGAGTTATATCAGCTCCAGTGCGCATGCACACACTGGCCAGCTAATCCTTGGCCTTGGGGAAGGTTGTTTCACCCTTGGAGGCTTCAGGGAAGCTTCCCTGTATCCCTGGAGTCCAAAAAACCAGCCAATAGTCAAAACTGGAAGTTCATTTTTCCGAACTTCAAGTTTGCCCATTGGGCTGTTTTTTGCACACTGGAGCTTCAGGAAACTTCTCTGAAGCCTCCGAAGTTAAAAAAAACAGCACAAGGGGCAAAACAGTAGTCCATTGCGCGGGGGCTGGAGGGGGTTGTGCGCAAGTGCAGGGGCAGCATGGGGTGTGTGCATGCATGGGGGAAGGGAATGGGGAAGGGGATATGCATGCACACTGATACGTGTAGATACCCCCTTTTGGATGCAAACTAAAAAAGGTTTCCATCACCACTTTAAGCTTTTTCAGACAAATGGTTGTCCAATCTACAAATGACTACAATTGTTAATTGCAAAATACAAAAAGCTGCAGTCCTACTTCCTCTTACCCAAAAATACGTCCCATTGAACTTAATAGAGTTTGCTTCTGAATAAACAGTCCAAAAATATTTATTATTATTTTATTGTTTTAAACTTTGCATGAGAAACACTGTATTTTTTACCTCCTTTAATACATTTCCATATTTTCTTGGTAATCCGCCATTATCTTTATCAAACATTCATTTTTTGCACACTTGGATATTACCCACCTCCTGCGCTGGGGGTGTGCAGTCTATCTGCTAATCTGATTTTAACATTAATCCTGTTAATGTAAAGATTAGGATTAATTCTGGATTAATTGGGATAATCCTGACAAAATGGTTAGCATTTTAAACTTCCAGCAGATTAATTTTTTAGCCTAAGTGACATTTGCATTTAAAAGAATATTGAATTTTTTTTAATAGGGAAGGATATAAGTGAGTGAAAATAAAATTAGAAATAAGGTTAGGATTTTGAGGTCAAGAGTGGGAAGGGAGAATGTTTGTCTAGAGGCAGTGGATGCTGTTGTGGTGCTTAAGAGGATTCTTGTTGGATAAACAATGTATAGACCCAGAGGTTATCTTTATCCAAGGAATCAGAATAATTTCCTGAATGTATGTCATTTCTCTAAGTGTGCGGTTATCCTTCCAATGGATATGCTTGCCTCTCTGTGTTGATGTATATCTGAAGCTCTTCTCATAAAGCACTGCCGTATAGATTGAGCCAGTTTGATTATTATGAAGGTGCCCTATGCACGTCGAGTCCAAGAGAACGTGCAGAAAAGGGAAATCAAAATATCTTCCCACACATCAGCATGGTATGTAGTCCATTGGGAACAATTTTTATACAGATTGAAGTGAGAGGGAGTTGCAAGCGACTATTTTCAGTGGATTATCAGTCAGATTTGTTTTCAGTTCTACATTGTTATGTTCACTCTGCTGCCCAAGGCAGATTTTTCTTCTAGATAGGCCCATTCATGTGATCATTATAGAGAATGTTAGGCCTCAGAGAAAATGAGAGTCTGTAAACAAACCATTTGCTGTTCCAAAATTTGAAACAAACTATCACTGTTTCCTTGCATTTCTTAGTAGCCTTTCCTTTCTTGGTTCTGTAGCAATCCTCACTTGTAGCAATTTCTCAACATGCATTTTGAGGTCTTTGAATGCCCAACATTCAAATTCTCTGTCCTACACATTGGGAAAAAGAATCTGAACTCCAAATACAAACTGAATAATCAAATTATCACAGGTTAAAGACCTCGGTATACTAACAACAAAAGATTTACGTGCCAAAGCCCACTGCAACAACATAACCAAGAAGGCTTCAAGAGTTGTAAACCTAATCCTATGTAGCTTCTGCTCTGGCAATCTCACACTACTTACCAGAGCTTACAAATCTTTTGCCAGACCCATCCTCAAATACAGCTCATCCGTTTGGAACCCATATTGCATCTCAGACATCAACACCCTTGAAAATGTCCAAAGATACTTCACCAGAAGAGCCCTTCACTCCTCCAATCGAAACAGAATACCCCTCGAGCCTAGACAATCCTGGGCCTAGAAAGCCTAGAACAAAAACACCTTAAACAAGATCTAAGTATTGCCCACAAGATCATATGCTGCAACGTCCTGCCTGACGGCGACTATTTCAGCTTCAACCACAACAACACAAGAGCACACAACAGATTTAAACTTAATATTAACCGCTCCAAACTTGACTGTAAAAAATATGAATTCAGTAACCAAGTTGTCGAAGCGTGGAACTCATTACTGGACTCCATAGTGTCATCCCCAAACCCCCAACAATTTACCCTTAGATTATCTACGGTTGACCTATCCAGATTCCTAAGAGGTCAGTAAGGGGCAAGTACAAGTGCACTAGAGTGCCTTCCGTACCCTGTCCTATTGCTCTCCTATATCTCCTATACCTTTCTTCTATTCCTATATCTCTTCTTCTGTTCTTTCATTGATATGTTCTATTACTATATCCTCTCTTCTATTCTTTCTTAGATATATTTTACTCTGAGCATCTCCTCTATAACCTTCATCATGTATTTTACTATGTATGTGTGTGTACATATATATACATATATATATAACGTGTGTGTGTGTGTGTGTGTATACCCACTAAAACCCTCACTGTGTATTGGACTGACTAACTAACCAACTAACTAGATAGATAGATAGATAGATAGATAGATAGATAGATAGATAGATAGATAGATAGATAGATAAATAAATTCACAGTTCCTAGATCAGGTTGCCTGCTGGAATACAGAAAGATAGATAGGCAGCTCCTTTACACTGAATCAAGTGCGAAGTATAATTAATATAATTGATTCTGACTGATGATAATTGAACGTGGTTTCATGAGACGCTGAAATCTGATGCATTAAAATTGTGCTGCACTTCTGAATCATCCACTATATGGGGATACAGGTATACTTTGGTACTGAAAGGAAGAAATGTGAGAGTATGGCTTTCAACACATCTAGCATTCACAGATTCTAATCTGGGCCATCTTGGGGTTTTTTTTTAAATGAGATGTTAAAAAATTGAAAATGCCAACTTTTGTTTTTAGAATATTTTTCCAAAATTTGGGCGTGAAGTCTGAGTTGCATAACCCCACCTCACCCTGCCCCCCCAAAACAACTAGAGCAGGGGGGGAAAGCATATCTCAGTTTGTAAATTTGGGATCGGGCACCATAAGAATGGTTGATTTGCCATTATTGTACATGGCAGATGGGTGTTTCAGAGACTAAATTTTTTGTATCAGCATTGATTGATTGATTAATAATTTGATTTGATTTGATTTATATGCTGCCCCTCTTTGAGGACTTGGGGCGGCTTATAACATATAAAAAGGAACAATAAAATACAATACCCTAAATCCAATTAAGTAAAAATTAAATAAACTACTCTAAAATCATTAACTATATTTAAAATCAATCATACCCTTTCAAACATCAACCGTACACAACATTCATCAGCCAGGGGGCTAGGGTCTAATCGCCCCAAGTCTGGCGGCATAAAAGAGTCTTAAGACTCTTACGACTTTGTTTGTTTGTTTATTCAATTTCTATGCCTCCCAACTCCCTAGGGACTCTAAGCAGCTCAGAGCAAAAATATAAAACATCATTGCTTGATGGCTGCCACAGCTGAATGATATACAAACTCAGGCAGAACCTTTAAAAGAGAAGGGTCCTTTTTACCCATATCTAACATAATCAAAGACTGACACGGATTGAGACCAAGGATCCAATAAACAACAAATTAAAGGGAAAAGACAAAAGACATGGTGAAGTAGAATCCAGAGTTCAAAGCACAGCCTAACGAGGTAAACATAACTGAGCTGAGGCATGGAAATTTGTTCCCACCATTTGCTGTCAGGGAGTCAAGTCAATAAATAAGACCTGCCAGAAACCGCTTCTGAACTTTGTGTTTGATGTGGAAAAGAATGAAACTTTGATTCCAGGTTTTACAGATTAGACTGATAGACTTTTGTAGAAATGACTGGTTCATACTATTATAGTAAAACAAAATTTGTTTTAATGTGATTTGTTGTTAATTCCTTATTCTACCGTAACAGATAGAGTTTGAAATCAATGCTCCTTTTGCTTTTGCTTTCTCTACCCTTCCTCACTTTGCTTTGCCCTTTCCCCTTCCCTCTTATTTGCTTTTGTAGTTTGTATTTTATAAAATACAAATGTATTATAATAAATAAATAAAAAAAGACACCACCCATATGCATAAATTGAGGCACGTTACTGAGTCTGTTCTTCTGCTTGCTTGTTTTTTGCCAATCTATCTGACCTAGAGAGCGGAGACTTCTAATACTGGGTCTATAAAGCACAGAGGTGCTTGGGTCTGGATCAAAGGAGGTATTCTGCCAGTTCAGACTGGTTCCAGAGAACCAGTAGTGGAAATTTTGAATAGTTCAGAGAACTAGCAAATACCCCTCTGGTTGCCCCCATTCCCCCACTCTTCTCTGCCTTATATGCCTTGGTTTTTTAGCTCAGCCAATTCACATGGCAGATTGAACAACAGCTCAGCTCACCAGTGCTAACACCAGGCGTGGTCTTTGAGTGCTGTTTGTGCATGCAAAGCATGCATTCGGCGCACAACCCATGCAAAATGTGCATAAGCCCACAAAGCGCTCTGACATAGAACTGGTAGGAAAAGATTTGGAATCCCACCACTGGTCTGGATGGCTCGACTTCAGAATCTAACCATTTATCAGTGTGGGCAGGAAGAATTCTGGTGATGTTCTGGTCTTGCCTTAACCAGTCATTGGCTCATTGGCTTTAATGCTGCTGGAATCACATCTTCCAAAACTATTGTCCTTAGATCGCCTCCTCCTCCTCTAGTAGAGCAGGAACAGCAAGAAAAAGTCTTAACGATTCTTTTCTAGGCATACATAACTTCACCTTTGAAATCTAGCAGGTAGCTATTTGAATGATGGTGCATCTTGTGGTGGCAGAATTTCTAAGGGACCATGACAAATATATAAACACAATTTCATCTCTCTCTTGGCCTATATGACATCTCTCTCTCTCTTTTTTAAATGTTTTTATTGAATATATACATTAAAAACAGGGTACAGAAAGGCAAAGGGGATATATACAATGTACATTCTAACATTTATAATTTTCTTATATAGTATATGTAGATGGGGAAGGAGAAAAAAGAAAAGGGAGGGGGTTGGGGAAGAAGGGAAAGAGATGTAAAGGGAAGGGGGATAGGAAATTGGAACAGAAAAGGAGTAATAAGAAGAGTGTATAGGGCCAGCGTTAGAGCTGGAGCTTTCATGCTTTGCGGCCTTTGTTTTAAGCACATAGGTGGTGTAGATTTCCCTAAAGTTTTTATCTATATGTTTTTGATGTAATTGTTAGTGCCAACACATATCAGTATTTTAAGGGTTTGTTCATTCAGTTTCTTTGTAATTTAAAGTTCGTGTCGATCGATGTTTACAATTTGTCGTTTCAGTTTGATATTATGATTTGTGACGTAGATTGCTAGTTTTACAAGTTGTTTTTGTTGGATATTTTTCTTGATGAAAATTTTTAAAGTAATTTCTTTTTTTTAACCAATGGTACCATTTGTCCCATGCTTTATAGAAATCTGTCTCATCTCTCTCTTGGCTTATATGACTTAGTCCTGTAAGTCCTCTTGTGGGAGAAAGCCCAGTGAAGAGCAAAATCAAAAACAGTTTCGCTACAGCATTTGTGTCTTCGGAGAGGGGCGGCATACAAATCTAATAAATAATAATAATAATAATAATAATAATAATAATAATAATAATAATTATTATTATTATTATTATTATTATTATTATTATGAATGCTGACTTGCTTGCTCTCCCATGCTCACCTTCTAAACTATCAGTTATTAAGGAAGGTATCTCAAGTCTTTAATACCCTCCTATCTCACAGAAAACAAAGATATTTCCCTTCTGCAGACTTTTGTGCTTAACAATTATGTACATCTTGTACATAGTGGAAATTCAATAACATTGGCTCCAATGTTAGATTATTATATTACTAATAGCCTTCAAAGTAACACATTCTCACTACAAGTAATGATTTCCTTTGCATGTTCATTGCGGCTACTCAAAAGAATGATGTTATAAATCCAAGAAGTAATCTGGGGAAATGATTTTACTTTTCTAAGTTTTCATATGGTGAAAATATTACTTTCTATATAGAGATCCTTCTCATTGTAAAATCTGAAATATATTTCTGGGACCATCTTCTGAGTGGAAAATAGTGTTAGAAAATGCCAACAAAATGTAATAATTGATAGCATTAAATATTTTATTTGGAGGGGAGAGGGATTCACTCAGAGAGGAAGATTCCATTATCTTTACTGGAAGAAGTATGTGTTTCAGACTGAAAGAGGTAGTAAGATTTGTAGGATTAGAAACATTTATTTGCCAATGTAATCATAGAGCAGAGCTTTTAAAAAGATAAAAATCAATAGAAGATAACAAGTGTAAGATCGGGTACGGTAACGTAGGATGAACTGGAGCCGTATATTTAGATATATCCATTCACCCAGTTTCAAATTTATTGACCAACTGACTAACTCTGATGCTGAAGAAGATTTTGTATTTTTACAATATTGCACTATGTTGCTATGGTTTTGGGGGTTTTGGGTGAGGGGGTGTGGATATCTTTATAAAATGCTTAGGGCATTATTCTTGAATAAGTATATTGCTTGAAGTTACTCTGATAAATATCTAGAGGCATTGTGCAGGTTTAAAGTATTTTCCTTTGTTTAATTGTTAATTAGTGCTTATATACAATGTTTCTGTATCATTGCATGCAAAATATGCCTTGATTTGAAACACATCTGGCATTGACATCTTGATGTGACTTTCTTGTAATGACGTTATGAAAAGTACTTAGAGTTCGACTGCATGTGCCCTTGTCACATATATTAATAGGGACACTTTGATTTGATGCATTCTGTTTTAAACCATAGTTTGAAGCTACATTTCACCAGACAAATCTGATCCAAAAAACATGTTTTTGCAAAAAAAAAATCCTAGTACGTAGTAAACTCACTGTCAATAAACACTGCTTTCCCCAGCCCCACCTTACTTCTCCACTGACAAAGAGAGGGAGAAATATTTCCCCCCAGAAACCATTTATTTGAAATCTACCTTTAGAGTAGAATAGAATACAATACACTAATTAGCACATATTAAAATGAAATGTCATTGCATTCGGCTCTCAAAAGATAACTCTTATGCATACACCCACATACACATATCACATATATGACAGAGAGAAACATCACAATCTAATTTGAATGTATGTGTATGACAAAAAAAAAAGAATGTGAATTTTACAAGATTGGCCTAAGGAACAAAGCTGTTAAAAAATCTAGTAGTCTTACTGTAGATATTTTTGAAACTCCTCCCAAAGTGGAGCAACAAAAACAGACTGTGAAGTGGTGTATGGGGTCTCTAACAATCCTTCGAGCTCTAAACACATGGTGCTTATAAGCAGTATCCTGAATAATAGAAAGCAAGCTTCCTATAAACTTCTCAGCTGTCCTTACAATTCTCTGAGTGGACTTTCTGTCTGAGGCACTGGTGCCACCGAACTAAACAGTGATGCAGTTTGTTAAAACACTGTCCATCCTGCCTTTGCAAAAAATGGCTTGACAAAAGGAGAAAGCTCTCCTCATCCAATGCAGGAAGTTCACTGGTTTGCATGCTTCACTAAAGATAATATGTGAAGAGACCAAATCAGATTGTTCGTTATCTGCCCCCTCAAATACTTAACACTATTGATCACTTCCACAGCTGCAGTCTTGATACAAAGTGGAGTATGATCTTTCTAAAATCAACAATGATCTCCTTTGTTTTATTAACATTCAAAATCAAGGCCTTCACCTCTTCTCTATAAGGGTCTTGATTGTCATCCCATTGCCATGTCCTCTGCATACTTCACAATATGATTCATAGAAGAGTTGGCGCAGTAGTCATGGGTCATCAAAGTGAACAATAGCCCTGTCCTGGGGAACTCAAGAAGATGGAATTGGAAACTTTTCTTCCAATTTGCACCAACTGGGACCTATTAATAAAGAAATCAAGTATCCAATTACACAAAGAAATATTATAACTGAATAGACTCAGTTTGTACATCAAATGCAGAGGAATGATTGTGTTGAATCCCCGACTAAAATCAACAAACTGCATTTGCACATGGGTATTCTCCAGATGTGCCAAACTAATTTGAAGCGCACAAGAAAGTGTGTCATCTATAGAGTGGTTCTTCTGATAAGCAAACTGTAATGAGTCAAAAGTAGGGGGAGGGCATGTAACAATATAGTCCTTTACCAATCTCTTAAAACACTTAATCATAATGGAAGTAATTATTATTATTATTATTATTATTATTATTATTATTATTATTATTATTATTAATTAGATTTGTATGCCGCCCCTCTCCGGAGTGAGTACAACTGGATGGCAAACATGAAAGCATGTAATTATAGATTTGGGGGGGGACAGGTACAATGATTGTAGTCTTTAAAACATGATAGAACCACAGCCTGGTGCAACAAAAGATTGAAGATGTTTGGAAGAAAAGAAACCAACTACAGTAGTCAGAACACTCGTTTAGTAGTCATTCAGGGATATTATCATGTCCCAGAGCCTTTCATATGTTGACTTTCTGCAGGAGAGTCACCCAAAGAGAAGCATCAGCCAGGGATATTCCTAAACCAGCCCTGGGCACTTCTTCATTCACACTCTTGTCCTTACCTTTTCAGGCCAGGGGAGGGAAGGGAGGGAAGGCCAGCCAGTGATAGGACAAGGAGCCACAGCAGCGGGCCCAAAGAACTGCATGTAGCTCCGAAGCTGCGGGTTGCTGATCCTTGGTTTAGTTTAATTAAAAGGACTAGGGGAGACATGATAGCAGTGTTCCTTTTTAATATATATAATATTTTTATTGATTTTTAAAAATATATAAAACAAAACAAGACAAACAACATTTAACATGTAGAGGAGCTACGGTACCATTGCTCTGCTAAGCATAGAAGTCTTTCTAATACAAAAAAGAATAACTAATTCTGATTCGATCAATACAGAAAGGTAAAAATTGTTAGTAACATATCTCTTAGCCGGGCTTGGTAGCAGGAGCCTGTAATCCAACCTGCGGAGGCTGAGACTGGCATGGATTGCTTGAGTTCGAGGCTGCTCTGTTCCCGAAAGAAATGCCACTGAGCATCACAAAATAGCAGTGTTCCAATATCTCTGGGATTGCCACAAAGAAGAGGGAGTCAGGCTATTCTCTTAGAAAAAGTTAATAGGACTAGTAATTTAAGAGGGAACAAAATCTCTAATAGTAGCTGCTGAACATTTATCTGTCAATTTGTACATGAGGTTGGTTTTACTGAAGAACCACATCTTTAGAAAGAAACCAAAAAAACCCATCTTGTGACCATCAGGCTTTAGGAAAAAGCAAGATATATCTGTCAGATGCTGCATTAACACCACATTTGTCATCATATTAGGATTCTTGAATAAATGTTTATGTTGAACTGGAATTGAGTTATATTTGTCTTCTGTGTATGAAATTATTTATATCATATTCAATTTTGCAAGCTTCTACTGGTAACTGATCCTGGTTCTGGAATACTTAAAAGCTGTCTGAATAAGTGAATATCTATAGTAAATTTTAATATACTGTTTTCCATAATGTTTTAAAGAGGCTAGGTCGGGTAGTGTAATAGGGATATTGAAAAATATTACTACTGTGAAAAAAATTTAGTAGTCCTATTTGATAAGTCATTAATTTAAATTAGCAAATTTAATTTTAGTTACCTTTAAATGTAAAAGCATGTACACTGCAGCTATTTCAGAGAGATTTTTGGCCTCTTTTTGGTTCTGCAATTTGTCCCCCTTATTCAGCAAGTGCCTCAACACACCGCTTAGGATGCAGTTGCATTTAGCTCTGTGCATGGAAATCAGGCAGTACTTTCAACTCAGAGCCTTCTCTGTGGCGGCCCCGACTCTCTGGAACCAGCTCCCCCCAGAGATTAGAACTGCCCCTACCCTCCTTGCCTTTATTAAAGTCCTCAAAACCCACCTTTTTCGTCAGGCATGGGGGAACTGAGATATTTTCCCCGGGCCTATATAATTTATGTATGGTATGTTTGTATGTATGTCAGCTTAATAATGTTTTTTTTTTAAATATTTTAAATTGTAAATTATTAGATTTGCCATGAACTGTTTTATTGTGTTGTGAGCCGCCCCGAGTCTACGGAGAGGGGCGGCATACAAATCTAATAAATAAATAAATAAAATAAATAAATAAACTCAGTAAAGCTGAAAGCATCTATTTATTTAACAAACTTTGTTTCATGAACTGTGATAGTTCTTTGATTTTAAGCAAGGATTTGCACAAAATTCAATGGAAAATTGAGAAAAATATTGAGCTGAAGAATCTCGTCACCTAGGCCTTGATAGGCAATCGTCACGTATTGAAGCTTCCCCCATCCTTGTGTTTCTATTCCAAAAATAAACTCATA
Organism: Erythrolamprus reginae; assembly: GCF_031021105.1. Lineage (NCBI taxonomy): Eukaryota > Metazoa > Chordata > Lepidosauria > Squamata > Dipsadidae > Erythrolamprus > Erythrolamprus reginae. Next base: position 110,990,500 of record NC_091963.1, read on the forward strand.
GCTGCAAAATCAAAAGAGCTTTGTTAATGAAGAGATAACATTAAGATTCACTCCAGTATCTGCTCCCCTCTCCTATCTCTGATATCTTCACAGGGTAGGCTTCAAGGTGCAATACTTTGGCTATATAAAAGCTTCGCGTCTGTACCTTTAATTAAAATAAGATAGTGAAATTTGGAATAATTTTATGTGCACATCCGATAAAAAGATTGTCTGGAAAGAGCTTCTACGTAGTGCAAAAAAATGGACTGCATTGCACTTCTCCCTTCAATTCCTCTTCTCAAGGTCATTAGTTACAAAATATTAAATAGAGTGGGATTGGCAAGTATAATATCAACTGACCTGATAGTACAAAGATATTAGAGCAGAGAAGAGAGAGTCAGGCACACAGAAAAGCAGGGTCAGAAAAGCCGTCTTATCTAACCAGGCAGATATAATGAACTTGTTTCTCAGCAGGGACAAAGAAGGAATTGTTGGATGCAAAAGTGAGAATTGCTTAATTGTATCAGCATACTTTCCTTTCCTTGTCTGTGTCCTGAGAAGCAGCAAAAAAATTTCACCTCCCTTTTTTTCATTTCCGGTTGTGATAATATATCCCATTTCAAAGGTGCTAAAGATCCTAGAAGAGTAAAAGTTCAAGTTGCAAACACCTCAAAAACTCACCCTCAGAAGCTGTACTTCCTAATGTCAGGTATGATAAACGTAAGATGGTTTTAGATAGAAACATAGAAACATAGAAGTCTGACGGCAGAAAAAGACCTCATGGTCCATCTAGTCTGCCCTTATACTATTTTCTGTATTTTATCTTAGGATGGATCTATGTTTATCCCAGGCATGTTTAAATTCAGTTACTGTGGATTTATCTACCACGTCTGCTGGAAGTTTGTTCCAAGGATCTACTACTCTTTCCGTAAAATAATATTTTCTCATGTTGCTTTTGATCTCTCCCCCAACTAACTTCAGATTGTGTCCCCTTGTTCTTGTGTTCACTTTCCTATTAAAAACACTTCCCTCCTGGACCTTATTTAACCCTTTAATATATTTAAATGTTTCGATCATGTCCCCCCTTTTCCTTCTGTCCTCCAGACTATACAGATTGAGTTCATTAAGTCTTTCCTGATACGTTTTATGCTTAAGACCATTTAAAGATATTTAAAGCACATTCTCTGCCAGCCTTCCCTAGCCTGGTAGCATATTAGTCTACCAATCCCATTGTTTGGGTTTGAAATAGTTGGAGTCCTGCATATCTGAAGGGCACTAAGTTGGTGTGTTATTCTACATAGGTAGATGGATTATGGACTATGCTACTTCACAATGCAGCTATTTGGTGAGGCATTATTGCTTTGATCGTTCCTCTACTTCAGAGGTTCCCTATATTAGCATTCTCTCTGCGGTACTTGGGGAAGGAAATGACTTGTTCATGCTGCAATTTTAAATATTTGAATATTGTTATATTTTACATTCAATGTCCTCTTTCTGTTTTAAGTTTGGTTTCATACCACATTAAGCATATTTGTAAAAAAAGAAGAAGAATAGTTTAAAAAGCCGAATGCTCATTATACCAACCCAATCTTACTTTTTTTCTATAAAGCAATTTCCTCTGTAACTTTGTCCTCTCAGGTTACCTTTTCATTTTGTGCAGAGCAGCAGTGTGGGTTTCTCTCACACTACAAAGCTAATGTGAGCCGCTTCCTTAGACTGTAATTACCCCATTAATTAAGGGGTAGTTTTCCCTAGATTACTTTTGTATAGATTGGAAGTACTGTATATGTGCTCTTAGTGCACAGTTCCCATGCAACAAATGGAGCATGAATTGGAACCTGTATCATTCTGTAAAGCATGTGAAACAGACTTCAGGGGTAAAAATTGGGAGGGGGTCAGAGAGAGAGAGAGCAGTGCTTCACTTTTGTGTTGCCCAATGTTATAAGTAAAAAAAATATTTCAACTCTAGTAAATCAAAGCAACGTGAAATCCATTTAGTTTATAAAAAAGGAAGGAGAACATTTCTTGCATTAATGTTTTTAGATGTATATTGAATGGGTACATTGTTCAGACAGGATAAGAGTATCCACAGACTTACTCTTAGAGCATTTTCCCCTTATATCCCTGCGTCTCAGTGCTCTCTAACTTGTAGCCTCCAGTTGGCTCTTCAGTCCATCCTGTGTGCATCAGAGGGTGAATGTGAGATTATCTGAGATGCACTCCAAGGAGTATAAAAAAACTCTCAAGTATGCAGGCATGAGTGGAGAAGATCGCTAGGCAGCAGTAAGACCATTAGCTGAGGCTAAGATGTTACTATAGTAGCTATAAAGGCATACAGGGAAGCAGTACATACATATAGCTAACTAAAAAAAATGTCTGGCTAGACAGCAATATGGTTAAACAGGAAGGAGAAAATAAAAGGTGACTAGATGAATCTTTGCCAATGTACCATATAGCAGAATATTGGTATTCTGATATGCTTGGAGAATATATTTTGAGTCAGTGGAAATAGGTAGCCAAGGGTCCCCAAGTATGCCCAAACTTGTTTCTCTCCTCTCTCCCTCCCTCTCTTCCCCTCCCTCCCTCTTGCAGTTATTATCTCTGATCATTTTTATATTAAAATGTATATCTGTGCTGCATTCTAAATATTTTGTTGCCTTGGTATTTAAAATGTGGCAATCCATTTCCAAGCCAAACGGTGTATACATCGTGGCTATTTGGCATCCAGAGTCTCATGTCTGTAACAAACATTAAGACTGTGACATTTTAGATTTTTTTTTCAAGTTGGCAACATTAGATTAATCTTGGTGGTAAAGAAGCTGAATTTGTGGAAAGAGGGAAATGCTCCTTTCCCCCCTTAGATGTGTGTGGTCTTTGTTCATTTACTTTGTGTAGGAGGGGAAAATTCTTTAGCTTTGTGGACACCGGCTTATTTGCTGTTTGGAAAAGAATGGCAGGCTGCAAAGCTAACACCTGTCTATTCACACATTTTCAATTTAGGATAAAACAAAAGAGCCAATAGAGCCAATGAAAGATACGGTACAGGATCAGTACAATATCCAGGGCTAAATGAAGTTTAAAGGTTTTTAACTGCTTCTGCCAAGCTTAGACATGAACAAAACACCACTGGAAGAATTCCATTTGAAGTTTTGCATGGAATTATTTGAAAATGGCCACTTTTGACTAGAAACTATGTACTCTGTGTACTAGGAGGTCTCTGCATTTGACTCTTCTAGTTTTCAAAAGAACATGTGTTTGAATAGAGTGATATGATGCATATCATATCTCAACTAACTTCAATGATCTAACACAAATTGAATTTACAGAGGAAAATGTTAAAAAATCATTACACAATTTAAAACCTTCCCTTTCTATCGGACCAGACGGATTATGCACATACTTCTTTAAAAAACTCTCCTCAACCTTGGTTGAACCCCTAAGCATAATTTTCAACGTATCTTCTACAACTAGCTCCCTACCTAAACTCTGGTCTCTAGCCACAGTCATCCCTATCTTCAAAAAAGGTGATCCAAGCAAAGTTGAAAACTACAGAACAATGTCCCTGACTTGCAAAGTCATGGGATCCATCATAAACCAATCCATTACACTTTATCTTGAAACTAATAACCTACTTTCCAACAAACAATTCAGTTTCAGGAAAAAAATTATCCTGCAATCTACAACTCTTACACTGTAAAAACATATGGACTACTACCCAACCTGATCAGGGTAGATCAATAGATGCAATCTATATAGACTTTTGCAAAGGCTTTGACTCAGTAGTTCCTGACAAACTTCTTCTGAAACTAAAATCCTGTGGCATCTCTGGATCTCTGTATGATTGGATTTCAGCGTTCCTGTCCAAAAGACAACAAGTGGTCAAAATAGGTAATACCATATCTAATCCTGCTCCAGTTAACAGTGGTGTCCCACAAGGCAGTGTTTTAGGACCTACTCTCTTTATACTCTACATAAACAATCTCTGTGACAAAATGACAAGCAATTGTGTTCTCTTTGCTGATGATGTTAAACTATTTAATACCACTGACAATACTTCTACCTTTCAAAAGGACCTTGACCATGTAGCTGAATTGTCTAACAACTGGCAACTTCAAATCTCTACCAACAAATGCTCCATCCTACACATTGGTAAAAAGAATCTGAATACTAAATACACACTTGGTAAAACTGAAATAACAGCGGACCCTCACTCAGTCAAAGACCTTGGAGTACTCATTTCCAATGACCTAGGTGCTAGAGCCCATCGTAACAGCATTGCCAAAAAAGCATTAAGAATTGTAAACCTAATTTTGTGTAGCTTCTTCTCTAGAAACACTGATTTATTAACCAGAGCATACAAAACATTCGTCAGACCTATCCTAGAATATAGCTCACCTGTGTGGAATCCATACTGCATATCAGATATTAATACAATCAAAGGAGTCCAGAAATACTTCACAAGAAGAGTCCTCCACTCCTCCTCATGCAACAAATTACCTTACTCCTTCAGACTTCAAATACTAAATCTAGAAAATTTACAAATACTGTACATCGTCTCCGAACTGATTTAACTGTTGTTCATAAAATCATACATCATAATGTACCCCGTCGGTGACTACTTCACCTTGAACAACAGCAACACAAGAGCACATAATAGATACAAACTGAATGTAAATCGCTCCAAACTTGACTGCAGAAAATACGATTACAGCAATAGAGTGGTCATCACCTGGAACTCATTACCTGACTCTGTTGTTGCTTCCCCCAACCCCAAAATCTTCAACCTTACATTATCTACAATTGACCTCTCTCCTTTTCTAAGAGGTCTGTAAGGGGCGTGCATAAGTGCACTTATGTGCCTAATGTCCCTGTCCTACTATCTTATTATCCTTTCTATCACTACCTTCTACTTATGTTATGTTATGTGATGTTAGGTGATGTTATGTTATGTTATGTTAATATGAACTATAATACTATACTTACTTGTTTGACAAACAAACAAACAAATAAACAAACAAATAAATAAATCACTTCAATGCAAACAAATGTTTTCTTGGTTGCATCCTGGCTCACATTTCCAGAAAATGTGACCATGACTGTAACTTGTTGCTTGTATCCTTATGATTTATATTTATATTGATTGTTTCCTGATTGCTTAGTTCAATCGTATGAAAATCATTAAGTGTTGTACCTCATGATTCTCGACAAATGTATCTTTTCTTTTACGTATAGTGAGACCAAAGACAAATTCCTTGTGTCTCCAATCAAACTTGGTCAATAAAGAATTCTATTCTATTCTATTCTATTCTATTCTATTCTATTCTATTCTATTGTGTTTGGAATTACCCTGAAGCTTCCGGCTAGCTCTTAGGGTTTGGGTTAGGGTTAACCCTAACTAACCCTAACATATGTCATTAATAACTTGAAGTTTTTGGCTGGCTCTTAGGGTTAGCTTAGGCCAGGGGTCTGCAACCTGCAGCTCTGGAGCTGCATGTAACCTTTCATCCCTCTGTTGCAGCTCCGTATTGCTCAAAATATGTGCCATAACCACCAGTGTGTGACACCCACTGGCACGTGATTTATTGAGCTTTTTGATCCATCTTTTTTTTCCCCAGAGTTCAAAATGTTTTTGTTGCATGCAGAAATAAAAATGTGTTTTCTCTGTAGCAGGTCATTGATTTCATAAATGCAACACACTATAGGGTTTTTTTATACATAGCATAAAAGTAAAAATGATATATGCAGTATTATCTTCATTTTAGATGTCAAAAGGGTTTGTGGCTACCAGTGTTTTATTTTGTGTGGAAAATTGGTCCAAATGGCTCTTTGAATGTTTAACGTTGCCAACCACTTGGTTAGGCTAACCCAAACTCTAACTTATGTCATTAATCATTAGCATTTTGGAGAAAATTCAGCCTTCCAACTCAGTTTTACATTTTATTAGTTTCTGCCAGAATAATTAAGAATTTGTTTAAATTTCCCACTAGAATCAGTGGATTTCAAAAAATATTAATATTGGACAGCTTATGCCTTATATTTTTACTCCCATATTTAAAAAAATCTCCATCAATACCATCATCAACACACACACACACACACATACACAAACCCTTGGGTCTTTTTTGAAGAGCTGAGCAACATTCTGAATGTCACAGTTAGAAAAACAAAGCAATTGATTAGCATAACATAGCATTCATTTGCATAATAAATCATTTACTGTAATTTTTCTTGGAAAACAATTTAAGGATCCTTAGCTGAAGATGTCAACCGAAATGTATCCTTCCCCTTTTGCTGATTCAGACAGAAGTCTGTGTTCCCTAGCCACTTCTGCCCTCCAATTCTTTTGTTCAGCACCCACACTGTAGCTTTTAAAACTTCCCAGGTAGTTTTGTATTACAGTGTTCCCTCGATTTTTGCGGGAGATGCGTTCCAAGACCGTCCGCGAAAGTCGAATTTCCACAAAGTAGAGATGCGGAAGTAAATACACTATTTTTGGCTATGAACAGTATCACAAGCCTTCCCTTAACACTTTAAACCCCTAAATTGTAATTTCCCATTCCATTAGCAACCATTTAGATTATTACTAACCTTGTTTATTTATTAAAGTTTATTAAAAAAATATTTATTAAAGGCAGACAAAAGTTTGGCGATGACATATGATATCATCAGGCAGGGAAAATCGTGATATAGGGGAAAAAACCACGAAGTATTTTTTAATTAATATTTTTGAAAAACCGTGGTATAGACTTTTCGCGAAGTTCGAACCCGCGAAAATCGAGGAAACACTGTATTGTGGGGTATATTTGTTCTTGTACAGGACATTTGTTATCTGCCTGCTTAAATGGGTGCTTTTAAATCTTAGGCAACATAACATAACTAAATATACACAAATGACAAATTCCTTGTGTGTCGAATCACACTTGGCCAATAAAGAATTTGATTCAATTTGATTCAATTCAATTCAGTTCTAAAGTTTTTAAATAAAATCTTTGCTGGTGAAAGGGATTTTATTGGTCTAATGATATTGCATTAGATATGCAAGTACAGTGGTACCTCTACTTACAAACTTAATTCACCAAAATATACAATTATAGGATACCTACACCCTGGGTTACCCAATCTGGGCTGCTAAAATCTAGTAAGTCCACAGCAGTTTTCTGATGGTCATCTGGATTTTCATCTGAAAAACAATCTTCCAACTATCTCCCCTTCCCTTTCCCTCCTAATTCCACCATATACATAAAAGCAGCAAGAATACAAACCAAAATACATCATGCCACATTAAATTACTGGCTGAGAATTGACATTCCTCGCTACAGGTTATGCCGCAAATATGAGAGTAGACATTTTACATTTTTATTTCTTGGTCCTTCATCTTATTTACTCAAGCACAATGATGTTTAAGTAGTGCATGTTTGATATAGAACACCAAATTGATACAGCGGTTCCTCCAGCTCTCCATTGGTGTATCAGTTTCAGATATTTTATGGCATCAGCTGTTGCATCTCTGTTGTTCTATATTATCAAATAGAGGAGGGCTTCTTCCTTAATCCAATGCAATGCCTTTGGGTTGTTACATCGGTAAGGTGGCTGTAAGAAGATGCCCAGGCATTAGGCATCCTAGGAGTCAGAATAAGTGTAATCTATTGGGCATGTCCTTCTCTGTTATTAATTTTGCAGGAGCCCAGAGTTCTAATTACTTTCCTTCTGAATGCCATTATATTCTGTAATGCACTTCTGTAATTTTGCTTTCTGACACTAACCTTGGCAACACTGCCAGGAATTACATGTAAAATAAGACACATAGAACAGATAGTCCTGATTTAGGATCCCATTTGGTATCTGCAACTCAGACATAAAGTCAAATAGTTGCTATGTGAAATAGTGACTATGGTTATCATTTTCTTTTGCTTTTAAACTTGCAAAGGATATAAATGCAAGGATTGGCTGTAAAATTACTTTTTCATCATTGTGTTAACTGTGAATAGTTGCTAAGCAAGGCAGTCACTAGACAGGGACTATCTGTATCTAAGAACAGTTGTACCTACTTGATTATGTTCTGCCAGATACTAGCATTAAGTTTAAAACTGATTGACTTTTCCATTGGACAAGCTGCCCCTTTTTAAATAAATAATTTATAGTAATTGATTGTTATTTTTAAAACCTAACCTTTCATTTTTTCTAATCCTTTTAGTTTTATCTTTTTAATTATTTTATATTTTCTCTTGTTTTAATTGTTTTTACTCTCATCTTAAACCTACTGTTATATTTGCTTTGTGCTAGTTTGTGGCTGCATTAACACTGATTTGATTTTGACCTCTAGATATGATTATCTGATCACAACTTTTTCTGATTTTATAAGGCCTGCTTGCTATCTAGGACACTTCCAAGTTTAAAGTTTTATATCTCCTATGAACTGCTTTATTTGCTTTTTCTATTGTTTTTTTAAACTTTCTTCTTATTTAGAAGAGGTTTATTGCTATTTCCTATACAGTATTATTTACACAATGGCTTTTCCAGGCGATGAAAGCAAACTATTTTACCAGACCTTTGCAACAGTAGATTCTAGAACTTTGCGAAGCTAATTGGCCTATAAAGAACTGCAATACCAATATGTCGTGTAAAGAGTGTTTTAAATCTAGTTCCAGTTTGTTGTAAAATGTTTTGCTTTGATCCACCAAACTCTGTCCTTAATAAGACTTGCCAAGTCAAGTTAATAGATCAAAGCAGAACTCTTTAAAAAGCAACAGCAGCCATTTTTCAAATTAATCACGCAAAATTGCCTGATCAAAAGTTTAGCAAATATTGTAAAAAGCACCCTAGCATAAGAAACACATTCATGCCTTTTTCTTTAAGATGGGGAAATGCTTTCCCCATAATAATCTGAATGAAACAAACCATTAAATAGTTATTGGATGATATCTTCACTTACCTCCTCTTCCCAACAGACTGCACACTGAGAATTAAAGACTAAGAATTTCAGAAGCAAAAGAACATTTTCAAAATTTGACAAATAAAACAAAATCTTCTAGGCAGGGGTGGGCTACTGCCCGGACGGGGAGTGGGGGACAGACACAGTGGGGTAGTGAAAATGGAGCTCCACCCCAGAGCACTCAATCTGCACTGAAAGATGTTTAAAGAATAATAATAATCCTGGATAAGCCACGCTCATAGTGTGGTAGTAAAAATTTTGGTAGCCCTTCACTACTCCTAGGTGAACTTGACTATTGGTGATTTCATGGATTTATCCATATAGCTTTTTGATAACCATAGAAAAGTGGCTTGCCACAGCTTCTTTCTCGGATCTTTTTTCAATTTCTCCTTCTATTTTAGAGTTTGAGGATTAGTCCTATTTAATTCCAGGCCTACCTAGAAATCACAGCTGAATAGATGAATAATTTAGGGTTTTTCTGAGTCACATTTGCTTACCTGTAGTGGTAGTAGTATTTCCCTCATATATATGTGACCTCTAACTCTATTTATTTACCTATATTAAGAATGCACCTTCTAATTGATTGCCAAATAATAAACTTGGTGTAGTCTATAGAATTTCCCAATTTTTGTTTTCCAAATATACTGCAACAATTCCTGCCAAAATTTATGGACAGGATAGGAATCAAATGCTGGTTTGATATTCTGAAAATTACAATCCCAGCATACATGGAAAAAATTCAGCCATTTAAAAAAAAATAATTTTCTTAAAAATGTTGTATTCAGTGGGTGCCACCTAGTGGTATTGTAAACTCCATACTTGCTGGTGCCACATAGCCAATCCTCAATCTAGAGTTGGATGTTTGCCCAATCTATTGTGGCACCTTCGCCTTTTTCTAACTAGTCCCTAAGGTCTGTCGTTTTATTACAAATTTAAGCTGGTCTGGTCCCATGTCCACAACATCAAAGTTACTTCAGCAGTTCCACTAATTTACACCATTTTCTTCAAATTCAGACATACATGTTTAGAAAGAAAACTATGACCCTGGAAGAATCCCAGGGATTCCGTAATGGTTCTGGTAAATTTGTTTGCTCCTCCTTTCATACTTTTATAACTGCAGCTGTTCTACTGTTAAATTGATTAAGTTTTTAGTTTAGTTAGGCTCTGAGGTTTCCAAAAATGCGATCTGCTAGGAAACATTATCTTGTTCTTGGCTAATTCATTTGTGAAATTTGTGTCATAAATAAAGCCTTTTAGCAATTTCACAAATTAGTTCAGTGGAATGGAATATGTTTCTTTCAAGGGATATTGGCATGCAATTTCTATGGAAAGTATGTAGAGTATATAACAAACATTTCTAAGTGATCAGATGTTCATATCAAGGGTTGTTTTTGTTAGTTGCAAACTCATGTCCAATCCATGGACAACATTTCCCCAGGCCTTCCTGTCATATCAAGGGTAGGGGATAATAATACATTGTACTCATTTTTTACAAAAAATATTTAAAATTTGTGAGATGATCGTCTTAATCTATATCATCTTGTTTTGCCATAGAAAAATTCAGCTTCTAGGTAGTTCCGTTACAGCTGACATATATATCCTTGAATTGGTCAAGGTTCATACAGGCATAATTTCCTGGGCCAATTCACATCCTAACCAAAACAAAATTTTCAGTGTTGTTATTCTTCTTTTAATTATGCTTGCATGAACCTTGGTGCCCTTGTTGTTTCTTATTCTGCCTCTATTACATTATCCTGAATTGTGAATTGTGGTGATGGCTAAAGGGCATGTTAAACAGAGTATTCAGTTCATTCCTCTAGATGTGCTTCCTAAATATTACTGTCAGCAAGAAAATATGTTCATTACTCACGAGAGTGCTGTGTGAATGGGGTCTAATGACTGAGTTTTAGTGTCCTTTGAAATTAAACATTGGGAAGTAAAAAGGAACATACAGGGAGCACCATTACATGCATTAAAATGCACACAATGGTAGAGTGCAGTCTAATACTCTTGTCCCAAATGTGTTTATTCAAGAGGCAACTGGACTTTCTTTGTTTTTCCATGAAGATGTTTTGCTTCTCATCCAAAAAGCTTCTGATGGAGAATGGAATAATTTTTATTCCTTGCAGTCATCTGGTTATTAGCATTCTTTCTGAAAGTTGGGCCATTTGGAAGTTTATCTGTACCCTCAGGATCATCTGAATACTCTGCAGAGCACTATGGAACTTTTCTGAAACTGCTGAAAGGACTGTGTTGTAAACAAAGAAAGTCCAGTTGCCTCTTGAAAAAGCACCTTTGTTTCAACCATGACCTGGATGTCTGAGAATCTCCGTAGAATTCTAGTACACTTGCTCAGTTCTACTTTAATCTGCTTTAGCCAATGCTTTCAAGGCTTGCATGAGACTGGAGCATAACTCAAGTAGGCGAAGAGAGGCATGCAGTGCTCATAATCCTTATTCACCAAGTCCAGCCTTCCTACATGGTGAACATCCTTATAATAAGCTTTTGAAGCCACAGCAGCAAAGCAGGTGGGTGGGAAATGTCAGTGTTTACTTGACCCAGATGAGAAAGAGATCCTGTGACTTCTAATATCACTGTCAAACTACTTATTACATAGCCCAAGCCAATATTTGCATTGGCTTGTTTCACAGGATAGAATCAAGATGGGGGTTCTATATGCACATTGCCCTCCTGCAAGGTTGGTGAAAATGCATGGACTGATACCATACACCAGTTACTGAATGAAGTCTATTACTACTGCACTTTTCTGCTGTGGCTTTTGCCAAATGTGTAAACACAATTAGGAAAGTAAGGAAAAGAAAGGTAAGCACAATTTCTCAGAGATGCCTTTGCCTCCCTTTGGTCTCCAATAGAGTCCAGGCAATCTCTAACCTGCATCCATGGAAAGATTTCACTTTATTCCCTGCAAAGTCATCTGATATTTCCAATAGTGATATGGGTTGCAAAGCAAATCAGCTTTTACATATCTTGCAACTGCTATTAGATGGCTTAAAGGGAGAAAAGTACTTATGCTGGTAAAGTTCATGACAAGTTAAATGTCTCTCATGGGCTGGAGATAAGAAGAAGTCAAAGTCACAGAGATATGGAAGGAACCAAGATATTGCATGGCATGTTTTTGCTGAATTCAAGTGCAAATGGAGTAAAGATTCAGGCAAGAGCATAAAGAGTAGGATTGTTCCTATTTGGGAATGTTTATTGAAACACTGTAAGGTTGCTATACAAGCAATTCCCACACTACTCAGGTATCGTCACATAAATGGGACCTAGACAGAAAGTATGTCTTCTATAACTGGTAATGAAGAAATACAAGCCTTACATTTATATTAGCTTGTGGCATAAATTATACTTTACTTTCTTCTGAAGTTCCATCTGATAAAACTGAACAATGTCACATCTCTTAAAGTTCAAGCTCCACTGATTTGAAAAAAATGTCAAATTAACTACCCAGACATTCTGACATGCATGTGTGCCCAAACCTCATAGCAACCAACTTAAAAGCATAGCAACGGCAGCTCTTTGGATGAAAAATCCATTCCATTGTCAAAATATAGCTGTAAGCTTTCCCCTTCCTCTTCTTGATCCGATCATCTTTTCCTTTTTTTTCTCCTCAGCAAAATAAATTATTGGGGTAGGGAATAAAAAAACAAACTGTTTGATGTAGACTGCAAACATTTTGCCTCAAATTCAGAAACGTTGAATTATAGGTAGTTTTGAAGATCATGATGAAAGACAAAATATCTATGGCAAATGCTTACATTTAAAGATATGGAAGTCTGAAGTTTTAGAAATAAATTTATTGGATTTATTTATTATAAAACATATAGGGTGTCCAAGAATTATATATGGTATGCCTGTATGTGTGTATGTTAGTATTGGGGATTTTCTTAAACTTATAATATTTTAATTAATTGGATTGTATTGGATTGTTTTTCACTTGTTGTGAGCCGCCCCGAGTCTTCGGAGAGGGGCGGCATACAAATCCAAATAATAAATAAATAAATAAATAAATTCTGGATGAGTCACAATTTCCAAACAATAAAACTACCCAAAAGAGTCACTGAAAAGGCATCTTATAAACTGATGTACAAAACAAATGAAAATGTCAATCAATTAAAGTTAAGCTTAAAACACCTAGCAGGAAAAAAAAATACTTTTCACCCCATCCAAAATATGAACAAAGAGGAATTCACCAGATTTTGAGCAAGGAAGTAATAAGCTATCTCATAGAGATGGAGACTATTGCCAAGATCTGCCTGTAAACATTCTTTCTTCAGCCGCCTTGGAGGATCTTAAATATCTCTCCAGTTGAATGCGTAGGATTTAAAGGTTCTGTTTAAAGAAGAAGTTTTGAAGATAACATAGAGTCAGACTGTATTGGGATTAATAGGTTAAAAAAAATCACTTTGGGAAATCAAATATGTAATGTTTTAGCCCATCGTTCAAGTGAAGATAAGAGATAACTGAGAGAAGGGACTGAAATATTATATAATTAGTTTCTGAATAAAATACAGAAAAGTAAGTCTAAAAGAAGGAAATAAAAAATATAGCAGCTGTAATTATTTGCATTTGTATCTCTGTGTGTTTTAAAATAGAGTCAGGTAATATGGACATTGAATCATTAATGAGAAGTAGGCTTAAAAGTAACTACGAAGAACTATAAAAATAACCATAAATAAAAGTGAGAGCATCCTGAGAAATTATTTATGGACTAAAGGTAAGGATGGCGAATGTTTATACTCCAAACTCTGGAAAATAAAAACTATGTCCATAATATAGAGCAGTAGCTCCCAAACCTTTGGGAATCAAGGATCAGTTCCATGGACAGAGGTTTTTCTGTGGCGCAAAGGGGACTTGATATCATGTGCAGCCTGCATCCCACGGATGGGACTTCACTTGTTTGTGCGGCTTGGTTTCTGGCATGCCATTGTCAGAGACTGGAAGGTTCAAGACCCCTGATATAGAAGATTATGTTTCATTTTGTGCAATAATCTTAAGGCAGTTAAACTTGCAATAGATATACAGTGGTACCTCTACCTAAGAATGCCTCTACTTACAAACTTTTCTAGATAAAAACCGGGTGTTCAAGATTTTTTTGCCTCTTCTCAAGAACCATTTTCCATGTACAAACCCTACCTTCCGAAACTGTAACCGGAAAAAGCAGGGAGAAGTTTCCATGGGGCCTTTCTAGGAATCTCCTGGGAGAAAATCAGGCCGGAAAAGGTGGGGAGAAGCCTCCATGGGACCTCTTTAGTAATCTCCTGGGAGGAAACAGGGCCTACATTTTTCATTTACAAACCCTTCCCCAATCGCACACATTATTTGCTTTTACATTGATTCCTATGGGAAAAATTGCTTCTTCCAACTTTTCTGCTTAAGAACCTAGTCACGGAACGAATTAAGTTCGTAAGTAGAGGTACCACTGTATTTGCAAATTATTCAGTAAACATATTTTGGAAATTATGTGTTTATTGCAATAATGTAAGCTTTCAGGAAATAATTGTGATTTTGATCCTACCCCCTTTTAAGATTCTACATCTCTTTTTATATACGAATATAATAAAAAATGTACATTCCACACAAATATATACTTATTATTTTCAATGAGCCTTTGTTCTAAAATGCTGTCCCATGCTCACCCAGAATTTAAATAATGTAGTTTTTAAAAAGTATCTGGGGAAGAAACGCAGAACATTATGTGATAGTTTGAGCTGCTATTTTATTATTCAAAATTAAGCAGATTTCTGCTGTTTGAGGTCTGAAATGTAGATTACATGGGAGCTCTATATAAGTTTTTCTGACCTTCAGGCAGGCTCCAATAAATAAAACAAATGCCAACGCTGTATTGAAGCAATGACCCAGATGGTCATGGGAACAGAAAATCCAATTTCCTCAATCTCAGTTTCATTAGCTAAAGTATTATAATGGTATGATACAGTGATTTGATAACAATCCATTCTGAACCAGTTCTAAAATAATGGAATATATGGATAGATAGATAGATAGATAGATAGATAGATAGATAGATAGATAGATAGATAGATAGATAGATAGATGGCTACTCACACTACTAGGAAAAGGATGTAGTGTACTATTTTGATTATTATTCCTTGATTGAATAGGGGTAAGGAGGGGTTAAGGAAAATAACAGAGCAAGTGTGTAGATAATATAGGAGAAATAAATGTGAAAGACAGGGACATCTAGACTCCCTGCCAACATTACAGAAATAAGCCACATGAATGCACATTGGAAACATTTATAGAAGTATGTCTAGCTTGAGCTGATGTGGTGTGGAATCACAAAATCTCACGTTAGGATCTTTAGCTGATGGGCCAAAGGGTATATGAATGAACAGCTGGCAAGGGGTAAATTAAAGCCATTACACAACTGTCCTAGAACACATACACACATCATCTGTTTAGCTGCTGCATTGGCTTTTATGGTCTTTCACTTTGAAGTGATTTCAAAGCTGTCTTTCAACACTTTTTTCCCACTAATGTGGCAATGGTCCAAGAGTGCAGCTACTTTTTCTTTCTGATAAATATTCAAACTTTCACATGCTTTCAGTCAAATTCTTTACACTGTAAAAAATATGGAAAAAAGGGTTACGACTGCCAGATTTGCTTTCTTCAGCTATTCAGGAATGACGAGGGACCCTACTGTGTGCCTTCGGAAGTCTTTCTTCTGAAGTTTCCTTTCTAGGCTGGGAACAATATTTTTTTAAAAATATAATTCTACATATGTATTGATGGAAAAGATGGCACATCTTTCTGAAAAGCAAAGAATTTAGGTTCTTGGCCATTTTTACATTCACAATATTGATTCTCTCTTGGTTAAAGTAATAATGAATAATATGAAATGCATTATTTCTGGACAAAGTAAATCTATACTGAAAGCATTGCTCAGAAAATAGGTAGAGCGTCTTTAAATTTAAATCAGTTCAATCTTCTGGTTTCAGCATTTTATTCTGTTTTTCTACAAGGATATACATAGGAATGCTATAGGAAGAAACTTAGAATGCCAAGGGTTTGCCCACAGAACTAAAGCTAAGGTTACTTATCATTATTAGTATTATTATTCAAAGTTTATTATAGAGCTTTAATCTTCTACCTACTAGCCTACTGTGGATGATCAGCTGTTTTCAACTCAAAATAAAGACAGTCTATTGATCTCCTGGAGTCATTTACACCTTCAACTTTCCACTTTGTTTGTTAAAGCAAAGAGCATAGCAGGGAAATTCAAAATTGATAAGGGAAGGTTAAAGCACTTCAAACTATTTTCTTGCTAAATCAGAGAGAAGGAAAATAACTCAGTTGCAACAAGTCATTGTAAAATACTGTATAAGAGGTTTACACAAGAGCCCTAAATGTCAAGATTGCCTACTAAATGCCACAAAAGAAAGACCCAGTCTCTTTCTAGCCCTATTTCTGTTTTATCTTGGCTTACAACTACCAGATTGATCATGTCCTGGTGGGTGAAATTTTATACCCATGTGCTAGAAACAGGATAATGGGATAAAGGTTGTGGCCTCAACCAAAACTAAGCATTTCATAGTTGTTTATCTTTTATTTTCTGACTAAAATTGTTCTTAGACGTTTGTAACTGAAATGTATTTATTACTATCTGGACTTAAGGAATGGGATTGGTGATTTAAATAAAAATGCCGTATCTCTTCTAATTCAGCCACTGCACACAACTCTAATTTACAGTTTAATAATAGGAAACGGATTACTTTTTGTTTTGATAACAAAAGCTGATCCAGATTTTTTTTTAAAAAGTAATACCAATTATTAAGTTTGTGTGCATTGCTTTTAACCTATGCAAAAGGAACACTATAACAGAAGAAACCATTTTTTTAATGTATTACTGGTTTCTCTATGCTATGGATGTATGCCCATTTCTCCTGCTCTTTGCTGCCAGAATGGAATAGAAATAGAATAGATTTTTTTATTGGCCAAGTGTGATTGGACACCCAAGGAATTTGGTGCATATATTCTCAGTGTGCATAAAAGAAAAGATACGTTCATCAAGAATGATAAGCTACTTCGTCAAGCTACAACAATGATAGTCTGGGTACAAATAAGCACATCCTATTAGGAATCAGTCAATATAAATTGTAAGGATACAACCAGCAAAGTTACAGTCATACAGTCATTAGTGGAAGGAGATGGTTGCTGGGAATGATGAGAAGATTTATAATAGAAAATATTAGTAAATAGTTTGACAGTGTTGAGGGAATTATTTGTTTAGCAGAGTGATGGCATTTCAGGAAAAACTGTTCTTGTATCTGGCGTGTAGTGCTCTATAGCTTCGATTTGAGAATAGGAGTTGAAACAGTTTGTGTCCAGGGTATAAATATTTTCATAACCCCCTTTTTACCTCATGCAGTATACAGATCCTAGTGGAAGACAGGTTGGTAGCATTTATTTTTTCTGCAGTTCTGATTAACCTCTGAAATCTGTGTCTGTCTGCTGAGTTGCAAGGCATTTATAGAGGTGCAGATGGCAGATTCAATATTCCTCTTAGCAGCTGCTTGGGCAGTTTGAGCTTTCTGAATTGTGCTTTTTAATGATTTTTTTAAATGTTAGGTGTCCATTTTAAATCCTGAAATATGGTAGAACCTAGAAATCTGAAGGTCTCTACTGTTGATACTGTGTTATCTAATATTGTAAGAGGTGGAAGTATGGGCAGGTTTCTCCTAAAGTCTATTTCCATTTCTAAGGTTTTGAGTATATTCAGTCCCAGATTGTTCCGATTGGACCACAAGGTTAGTTGTTCAACTTCCTGTCTGTATGCAGATTCATAATTGTCTCGAATAAGGCCAATCACTGTTGTGTCATCTGCAAACTTCAGTAGTTTAACAGATGGATCATTAGAGATGCAGTCATTGGTATATAGAGAGAAAAGAAGTGAAGAGAGCACACAGCCTTGGGGGGGGGGCTGTGCTAATTGTACAGGTATCTGATGTGATTCTGCTTAGCTTCACCTGCTGTTTCCTGCTTGTTAGGAAGCTTATGATCCATTTATAAACGTGTTCAGGTACTGCTAGCTGGTTCAGCTTAGTTAGAAGAGTCTCTGGAATGATAGTACTGTATTGAATGCTGAACTAAAGTCTACAAAGAGGAACCTAGCATAGGTTTTTGGAAATTCAAGATGTTGTAAGATATAATGCAGAGCCATATTAACAGCATCATCTGTTGATCTATTTGCTCAGTATGCAAATTGCAGGGGGCTCTAACAGTGGGTCCATGATGGTTTTCAAGTAGGACATCACTAGACTTTCAAAGGTTTGCATAACTACAGATGTTAGTGTCATGGATTGTAAAAGTCCGTTTGAATTTTACACCGTGGAGGTGATGGATTTAAGAGATCCAAGCATTGTTATTTCAAAAACAAGCTTCCTTTTATGATAAAAGTAGAAAACAAAATAGTGTCTTGATAGACAAAGGAATACAAAAGCACATCATGGAGTCTTTAGAACAACAGGGACAAGCAGAACAAGAGGAAGAAGGCAGAAATGACATGGAAGATGTTACATAAAATATGGGAGGTGATTAATGACAAGGCACACATGTTAACCCTTTAATTACTGAATGTCTCTGTGGCTGGCAATATTCAGCGTGACAGTTAGAGCCACTGGTCTGTAGTCATTCAGTTCCTTGATGGAGGGCTTCTTCGACACTAAGATGATAGTAGAGCATTTGAAGCAAGGAGGAACATAGCACATCTCTAGTGATTCATTGAAGGTGGAGACCAATTGGTCAGCACAGACTTTTAAGTAAGGAGGAGTGCCTTGTCTGGACTGGAGTTTTTCTTGGCTTCTATCTGTGAAATAGATTGTGCACTTCCTTTTCTGTGATTACCAAGGGTTGTGAAGCCAATGGTATGGGCTCCTACCAATTGTAGGAGGCTTGACTGTTGTTGGTGTGTCTGAGATGGGGTTTATGGAGATAGGTGGCTGTAGTTTCCTTTCAAACATGCAGTAAAACACGTTCAGGTCATTGCTAATTTCCTTCAGCTTGGGACGGTGCTCTGCCATAACTAGTGATATTTTTAAGAGTTCTCCACATGTTTGCTGGTTCATATGTTGAGAAGTGATTCTTTAGATTTTCAGAGAAGCTTCTTTTTGCTGCTCGCATCTCCCAGTCCTTTCTCCAAGAAGCTGTCTCTTTCACACAAGAGATAATTAGTCTATAGCAATCCCAAGGGCAATCACAATGTCTTGAGTTTTTTGTCTGTTTATTTGTCTGCAGTCAGCAGTAAAACCATCAAAATTTATATAAGAACTTGCTCTGATCTCAGATAAAGAAGTTTTCCTCCTATGCCAGTGATGGTGAACCTATGGCATGGTGCCACAGGTGGCACGTGGAGCCATATCTGCTGGCATACAAGCCATTGCCTTAGCTCAGCTCTAACATGCATGTGTGTGCTGCCCTACTGATTTTTGGCTTGCACAGAGGCTCTGGGAGGGTGTTTATTTGCTTCCAGAGAACCTCTGGGGGGGGGCGTTTTTACCTTCCCCCAGCTCCAGGGAAGCCTTTGGAGCCTGGGGAGGGCAAAACACAAGCATACTGGGCCCACCAGAAGTTGGGAAACAGGCCATTTCTGGCCTCCAGAGGGTTTCTGGGAGGGAGCTGTTTTTTGCCCTCCCCAGGCATTGAATTATGGGTGTGGGTACACGCACATGTGCACACTCTTTTTGCACCCAAGGGAAAAAAGGTTTGCCATCACTGTCCTATGCCATAAAAGGAAGCTGCTCTCTGATGACAGGTTATTTTCTTAATGGATAGCTGCTGAAGGGGAAGAAAAGCAAGCTGCCTCCTTGTAAACTCTCTTCCAGCTTTGATTAAGGACAATTAATGTATTCTATCCTCCCCCCCCCCCCATCATCCCTCTTTATATCTCTCTCTCCTGCTGTGAGGAAAGGAAATGTGCTTCCAGAAAAATCTTTTATTGAATAGTTAGAATAAAGCCTGTCTCAAATATAGATTTTATTAAGGGGATGTTCAGGAAACTTGCCTTTTTGCAATTTTGTCATAGTCTCCCAGGTTAGTTCTGTCTTTTACCACAGAAATTATTACTGAGGGAGGAAAAAGAGACTATCTATTTGGTAGCACTGTGGGATTTCCCCCAAAGCTCAATTAAAATGCTATCCGCCTGTCCTTGAGCCAGAAAAGAACTACGCCAGCATAAACATTGCTTTCTCCACTGCTGATTGCTGTGCTACATCTAACTTCTATTTTGGCTTTCCATTACATGTAGTCCTCAAATTATAATCATTTATTTAACAAATGTTTGAAGTTACAGTCTATAGCCAGGCCTAGCAATTAGGACCATCACATGTGGTCACATGCCTTTTTGGGTGTTTGGCAACTGGCATATGTTTTTGATGGTTGCAGCATCCCAAGGTCATATGTTTTCCAATTGTGAGCTTCCCAGCAGGGGTTAAATGTTCCCGGTTCACTGATGCCTATCAGTCGTAGGAGAGCAGGTCACGAAGAAAGCACGAGGCTTTGCCCACCCACGCGGACCCTGCCATTTGAGAACGGTTTGTGCATGCACAGATGGTAAAAGAACCCAAATGGTGGTAGCCGGGCGGGTGGGCAGAGCCTCATGACCCCTCCACGACCAGCTCTCTGATGACTGATAGGCACAAGCGAACCGGGAGCATTTCACCCGTTTCCCAGGTAGCTTTCAACAAGTTGGGGAAGGCCATGTGATTTATTTAAAGATTGCAGCAAAAAAGGTCATAAAATCAGGCAAATCCCATCACTTAGCGATGCAAGTTCTAGTCCTAATTTATTTATTCATTCATTCATTCATTCATTCATTCATTCATTCATTCGATTTTTATGCCGCCCTTCTCCTTAGACTCAGGGCGGCTTACAACATGTTAGCAATAGCACTTTTTTAACAGAGCTAGGCTATTGCCCCCACAATCCGGGTCCTCATTTTACCCACCTCGGAAGGATGGAAGGCTGAGTCAACCTTGAGCCGGTGATGAGATTTGAACCGCTGACCTTCAGATCTACAAGTCAGCTTCAGTGGTCTGCAGTACAGCACTTTACCTGCTGCGCCACTCCGGCTCTTTTTTTGTGGTTGTAACCAATTGAGGTAGATACAAAATATGTTAAACCTTCTTTCTTTGCTACCCTACCCCCTTCTTGAATGTCACCAACCATAAGAGCCCCCTGCATCCAGGAGGACATCATTTGTCAAAATGATGAAATGTATGCTGTGATGTCATGGGTTCTTCCACTCATGTACATATGTGTGATGTAGAAAAAGGATGGAATTTGAATCTTAACAGTTCTTTTAATTGTCAAGTTGCTAAAAGAATTCAGAATATCCTCTTTGTCGAGCTCTGAAAGCTTCCTTGAAGAGATTAGAAAGGCAGCACAGACAAAAGGGAAGAAAGTATAGGAATAAAATAGTAATCAAGGAAAGAAATCAGAACATTGGACATAAATCTAACTTAATACTGATACAGCGGTAGAACTGATTGCCAAGGACTGTGTGCACATGCCTCCATAAACACAATTTTCATCACTGGGAATCTTGGGGAACAAATTGGATGAATGCTTGGCTACTAGATTAATTAAGCTGGTCTGTCAAGACTGGCAGAAGCTCATTCCAGTGGAAGCTATTGACCAATTAAAACATCTTTCCTGATTAATCACTTGCCCTTAATAGAGCAGTCATCTAATTGACTGAATTTATGTACATTTGCAACCAGCCAAAGCTCAATAAACTGTATTTTTTTAGATATTAAAGGAAGCATTTACCATAAAGTTATTTTTTTAAAAGGTATTGTGCGAATGGCATATTTAATATCTTACATTTCATTCCATCTGTAGCAATGTAACAGAATGAAAATAGACTTAAAATTAAACAAGCATTGTTAATGTAGAGCTCTGCTGATTAAAATTAATCAACCGCTATTAATTAAGTAAAGTGCTTGTATATCAATTAAATTGGTTAAAATTTATAACTATGCTTCCAAATTCTGCTTCTATGTTCGATTGTGAAACAAAACACTGATTCTGTGGTTTTCAGAAAAAATATTTTCGGAAGGTTTCTATTTATGGACTATAACATTTCTTGTAAATAAGTAAGTACTTTTTTTTGTCAGGTGGAGACCACATTCTGCCTTTGAACAAGCATACTGCAAATCGTGTTCCAAATAATAAATGCAACTAGACAAAGAAATAGATAAAGAGGAAGAACACATTTGATTATATTCCATTTAAAACAATTTAAATAGATTTTGGTAGTAGGATTGTTCCCTATATATTTGTATTTTGTCATATCACAAACATTGTAAGATTGTAGTTTCACAGTGACACCAAAGAGTAGAAAGTGATTTCAAACTCCTCTCCTTGGAATTAGAGCCCATCTGGAAGTTCATTGCCACTATGGCAATCATGTGTTTGCCATAGGCTATCACTGGCCTTTGTGCACATGCCGATGTTTTAGATCTTGCAATTACCTTGGAGCAAATATATTATTAACTATTGGGGGGGGGGACTTTTCCATCAGTTCATTGTCATGGATAGATCATTTCCTTATGATAGTGATGGCAAACCTAGGGCACGGGGGTCACAGGTGGTACACGGAGCCATATTTGCTGGCATATGAGCCATTGCCCTTGCATTTTTGTTCCTCCATTGGTTCATTCTGTTTTCTTAATGTATTTTTTATTATTTTTCATTAGACAAACAAGACAAACAACAACATTCAACATTTAAAGGAGCTACCATTGCTCCGCTTATCATAGAAGTCTAGCTAATACAAAAAAAGTCTAACTATAATCAGATCAATACAGAAATATAACACATACATTCTATGTTCTTATTAAATTTAACTCTGTTATCTTTATGTTATAATTCATATAACTCTAATAATTTATGTTATTTATAAAATATCAAATTACTTAATCTGGTAATAAAATATAAAGAATAACACTTTAAAATTTATAATATTTCAAGAATACTCTATCTTTATACTATTTTTAATCTATTACATTATTATTGTTATCATGTTATAAAATAATTAAAATTCACTTATTCAATTCTGTTTTCTCATTGTAATGACAAACAAGACATAGATATTCCAAAACTATTTCTAGGTTTAAGTTGTTTAGATGGGAGTAAAAATTATTATACTGTAAATACCAGTGTTCCCTCTAATTTTTTTTTGGGGGGGGGGGGCGGAAAAGTATAGTGTCTGAGCGGCAGTCCCTTCGGGACTGGGCGGCACAGAAATAATTAATAAACAAACAAACAAATAAAAAACCCACCCTGTTTTGCCTCAGAGAATTTCAAAATAAAATACTGTACTGTGTGTCTATAACAAGGAGCTCATAATAGGGCAACTCTATCAATATCAAAATGCCACTTAAATAGTTGAGCTAGTTTCAAACTAGATTTTGATTTTCTTTCTCTCTTCCTTACTCCCATTCTTTTTCTTTCTCTTTTCCTTCCTCTCTTTTTTCTATCTGTTTCTCTCTCTTCCTCTCTCTCTCCTTCCCTCTCACTCTTTCTCTCTCGGCTTCTGGGCAGGTTTGGAAAACTCTGAGTTGATGATGATTTTTAAGTGAGCAATTGCTCACTGCTCAGCTTAGAGGGAACTATGGTAAATACTGTGAGATTTGTGTTTAAAAGATTAAAAGTGAAGCTTATTTGCATTCATAATATTCTAGGCCAGTGATGGCAAACCTATGGCACGGATGCCACAGGTGGCATGCGGAGCCATATCGTCTCTGGCATGTGAGCCATTGCCATAGCTCAGCTCCAATGTGCATCTGTGTACCAGCCAGCTGATTTTTGGCTCACACAGAGGTTGTGGGAGGGCATTTTTGGCTTCCAGGGAGTCTCCAGAGGGATGAGGGAAGGCATTTTTATCCTCCCCCAGCTCAAGGGAAGCCTTTGGAGCCTAGAGAGGGCAAAACACAAGCCTACTGGACCCACCAGAAGTTGGGAAACAGGCTGTTTCTGGCATGCAGAGGGGCTCCGGGGAGTGGGGGAAGCGGTTTTTGCCCTCCCCAGGCATTGAATTATGGGTGTGGGCACTCACACATGCACAATAGCACGCACACGTGCTCTTTTGGCACCCAAGGAAAAAAAGGTTTGCTATCACTGCCTTATGAGAATGGATTTGACTACGGCTGCCATCTTCTGAAGGAAGGGTGCACTGATGGATACCGACATCTGATGGATCCACAGAGATTCCGGTTACCGCTTGGGGAGTTTTCAGCCATTTATTGGCTGGTGTTTCTGTTAGATGCCTTTTTGACTATTGGAATACAGAGGCAACTGGGGCACTTCATTAATCACATTTCTCCATTTGTCTTCCAGCCTTTTTTTCTTTGTTATTGTTGTTATGAGGCTCACTCCTCTGTCACACCTTCTGCCTTCCAAATATGGAGGGCAAATTGAATGCTGTAAAACCATCACTGTTCTGTTTTGACTGTGAGCAGTTTCTATTCCCAACATATTCTTGTGTGGCAGGGCTCCCTGTCATGCTTAATTTAGAAAGAAGATGGCAGATACAAACTAGAGATACAACCTTCTTCCTATTTAATCCTGAACAACTTTTCCTTCTCTTACAAAAGAAGGATTATTATTATTATTTATTAGATTTGTATGCCTTCTGTAGGATTCTTTCTCTAACAGAACTACAATTGAACATTTGGGCTATATCAAAATGATATATGTTTAAGTCTATGTTTTGGAAATGTGATAGAAAATATATGTCCTAATGTTTTGCATCTCTCTCTCTCCTTCTCCCTCTCCCTCCCACCCTCTCTCTCTCCCCCCTCTCTCTCCTTCCTTTCTGTCTGTCTGTCTTTCTGCCTCTCTCTCTCTGTTTCTGCTATTAGACCCGAAGCTCTCGGCATTCACAGGGTTCTCAGCCTGGCCTGGCTGATCAAGCCAAGCTTTCCTTTGCTTCAGCAGAATCTCTGGAAACCATGTCTGAAGCTGAACTGCCCATTGGGTTCAACAGAATGAATCGTTTTAGGCAAAGCCTGCCATTGTCTCGTTCCACCAGCCAAACAAAACTTCGGTCACCAGGTAAACTCTTTGTACACTACAAAGTGCATGTTCTTGGGCAGGAGATGTCTTTTTTTAAAAAAAATGAAAGCTCCTTTTTTTTCTTGGATAGCACTCAAAGGGGATGTGATTAAACCTGTTTCTGTGTAAGCACTTTATTTCTTCACTTACATTGTAGATAAGCATCTTCGATGAAGCAATAGCATGTTCATTTTATTTATTTACATTATTTGTATTGGCACTCATCTCACAACAGAATAATTTACTTTTGATTTTTGGAGAAAGGGCCTGACATAATTTTAGGGGAGAAGGGTTAGGGTTAGGGTTAAAATATTGGCATCCTTAGTTAAAAAGATCTTGGATTATAAATGTAGGAAAGATTCCAGCATAAAGCTTTACTTGAGATCCTGGATGTTCTGACATTTAGCCAATAGCGTCATTCTGTATTCTGTAAGAGATAATCCTGTAAGTCATTCTGTAGTCATTCTATAAGGGATAATTAAAACTATATTCCATCATAACCAGCATATTCCAGATTTGGAAAGGCTGTTTTAGAGAATGACTGCCATAGAGAACAAGCAATGGTATTCCAAATACCCCAGTATTTTCAGTGAATTCCAGAAGTTTAGCTATATTAATTTACTTGTTCACAATAATTTTTATTAGCAACAACTTAGCTTCCAAACTTCACAAATTATTATTTTTTTAAAAACAATTAAATCTAGAAATCCAGGATAATCAAAGTATCAGTTAAAATCTGAATTAATAGAACCAGTCTCCTGATTATTGCTATATTCCTGACTTGTAATAACTGGTAAGATTATGGAATTTCATATTCACACATCTCAAAATGTTGGCACTAATTGCATGTGGTACTAGTGTGGTACTTTCTAAAATATAAATTTAATATTTATCCATATATCTGACAGCACATAATTCCATTTGTATTTGTGATTCTATTTCCCCCCCTAAAATGTTACTCTTAAAATATATTAGATTACAATTGCATAATCATCTAGAAGAGATTTTTAGCTATGTTGGAAAACTTTTTGGCAATGTTCTCTATGCCTGAAACATGTAAATTGGAGAAAATTATTCTATATTTTATCATTTATGCACCTATTAACAAGCACCCTAGAGGATGGGGGAATGTGGAGATAGATTTCTGTGCAACTTCCCAAACTGAATTAATTAACCCACCCAACAAACCATGAGCTAACCGTTGAACTGATGCAGATTTGTTTGAGGCAAGCAAGCTACCAACATCTATGTGAGAAATACTGCAGGAATTTGCAAAAATGGGGTTATTTTATCTAGGATTTCAGTCTCTGTGACTGTTGCTTCTTTCACTTGGAAATGTGTGGCTTGGGAGACAAAAGACTGAAATTTTGAAAAGTGGGATACGTTCTTCCAAGCCAAACAGTGAAAGACCAATTCTGGTTTCACCACCGTGGGTCATCTTTTTTTGTCCATCCAGCAGAAAAATGGTGGGAGGGGAAGGAACCAAACATTGAGAAGATACACACTTCTTTTAGATTGCTGGAAATACTAAAAATAAAGTTAACATCTTTACTTCCTGGGTCATGTGCTACCATCACATAAAGGTCAGAAAATTGATTGGGAGAGGGATTCCCAACCTGA
This sequence comes from Erythrolamprus reginae, assembly GCF_031021105.1. Classification (NCBI taxonomy): domain Eukaryota; kingdom Metazoa; phylum Chordata; class Lepidosauria; order Squamata; family Dipsadidae; genus Erythrolamprus; species Erythrolamprus reginae. Next base: position 111,017,123 of record NC_091963.1, read on the forward strand.
ACTCTGTTTCTGAGTGGTCTAACACATGGCAACTCCAAATCTCAACTAGCAAATGCTCTGTCCTACACATTGGGAAGAAGAATCTGAACTCCAAATACGAACTGAATAATCAAATTATCACAGATAATCCCCTCTCGGTTAAATACCTCGGTATACTAATAACAAAAGATTTAGGTGCCCGAGCCCACTGCGGCGGCATGGCCGAGAGGGCTTCGGGAGTTGTGGACCTAATCCTGCGTAGCTTCTGCTCTGGCAATCTCACACTACTTACCAGAGCTTACGGAACTTTTGCCAGACCTGTCCTTGAGTGTGGCTCATCTGTTTGGAGCCCATATCGCATCTCAGGCATTGGCGCCCTTGAAGATGTCCAGGGATGCTTCGCTGGTGGAGCCCTTCACTCCTCCACTCGAAATAGAATACCCTACGAGACTAGACTTTCAGTCCTGGGCCTAGAAGGCTTAGAACTAAGACGCCTTAAACAAGATCTAGGTATTGCCCACAAGATCATATGCTGCAGCGTCCTGCCTGTTGGCGGCTGCTTCGGCTTCGGCCATGGCAACACGGGAGCACACAATGGATTTAAGCTTAATGTTGACCTTTCCAGACCTGACTGTAAAGAATATGACTTCAGTAACCAAGTTGTCGAAGCGTGGAACTCATTACCGGATTCCATAATGTCATCCCCAAACCCCCAACACTTTACCCTTAGATTATCTATACGGTTGACCTATCCAGATTCCTAAGAGGTCAGTAAGGGGCAAGTACAAGTGCACTAGAGTGCCTCCCATTCCCTGTCCTATTGCTCTCCTATATCTCCTATACCTTTCTTCTATTCCTATATCTCTTCTTCTATTCTTTCATTGATGTGTTCTATTACTATATCTTCTTTTCTATTCTTTCTTAGATGTATTTTACTATGAGTATCTCCTCTATAACCTTCATCATGTATTTTACTATGTGTGTGTAAACATATATATATGTCACATGGTTTTTTTTTGCTGAATTTGAAAATTAAGGGAGACTAGGATAGATCTATTTTGGCCTTATTTTGGCCTCATCAGCTAGCCATACCCTCACACTGGGACTTGAACTTGCAACCTTTGCCTTGTAAGGCAGATAATTAACCTCTAGGCTACAGCACCATGGAAGAGTTACATATTTTTGTGTCGAATCACCCTGGTGTATTGAAGGAACATCACAACTCCTATTTTTGCCTCCCAGCCCAACCAATATGTATATACCCACTAAAACCCTCATTATGTATTGGACAAAATAAATAAATTAATTAAATAAAATATACCGTATGTCCCATGGAATTTAAGATTATGAGTCACTCAACAATTCATCTTTTGAACTGTTTCCTTCCTGCTATATTATCTTTTCCTATTATTCTCCATTTCCCCAGGCATCCTTTTCCTGCAGTTTGGGGATGAGACAAGAAGGGTTCATATCACCCATGAAATCAGCAGCATGGACACTCTGCATGCCCTCATTGTCCACATGTTTCCCCAGAAGCTGACAATGGGAATGCTCAAGTCCCCAAACACTGCCATTCTGATTAAAGATGAGTCCCGCAATGTTTTCTATGAATTGGAGGATGTCAGGTATGTCTTGCTGTAGATATTAATTCCTGGTAGGAAATAACAGGGGGACAGAATATTCACTTCTGTAGAGGAATGATCTCTGTGAAAAGGTCTTCTATCCATTAGTCCGATCCCTTGCTAAAGAAATTTCAAAAGATGGCTTTCAGCTTTTCCAGAAGATTTTCAGCATTGGAAAAATAGACCCTTTGCTCTATGATATTGTTGCCAAATACTCCTTTCTATTTCTATCAAGAAATTTCTCCTAATGTTTCTTTTTGCTCCAGAGGAATTGTAGAAGGCTGAGTAGAGAAGGATGAAAATAGAAATGTTCTGTCTGTCAAGAAAATATCAAAATATATTTTAGGAAAATATTAATCAGATCCAGCCTGAGGTTCATTGTATTTACTTGGTTTATTGTATTTACCTCTAATGTTATTTTTTTTCACACTGTTCTAATTATTAAGAACACCAACTCCAGCATCCTTACCTGGCAAGAACTAGGTAACTTACTTTGATCATGAACTAGGAGATTCAATTGCTGGTTTACTATAGAAATATGCTGTCAGGAAATCATTCTTTGTGAAATCTGTCTGAACTATGGGCTATTGCCCTATTTTCATGGCTCAGGGTTTTATACCTATGAGCATAGTTCCCTCTAAGCTGAGCAGTGAGCAATCGCTCACTTAAAAATCATCATCAACTCAGAGTTTTCCAAACCTGCCCAGAAGCCGAGAGGGAAAGAGTGAGAGGGAAGGAGAGAGAGAGGAAGAGAGAGAAACAGATAGAAAAAAGAGAGGAAGGAAAAGAGAAAAAAAAGAATGGGACTAAGGAAGAGAGAAAGAAAATCAAAATCTAGTTTGAAACTAGCTCAACTATTTAAGTGGCATTTTGATATTGATAGAGTTGCCCTATTATGAGCTCACTGTTATAGACACACAGTACAGTATTTTATTTTGAAATTCTCTGAGGCAAAACAGGGTGGGTTTTTTATTTATTTATTTGTTTGTTTGCTTGTTTGTTTGTTTGTTTATTTATTTATTATTTCTGTGCCGCCCAGTCCCGAAGGGACTGCCGCTCAGACACTATACTTTTCCGCCCACCCCCCCCCCCCAAAAAAATTAGAGGGAACACTGCCTATAAGACTGCCTTCTCTGTACTGAAGACGCAGGTGAGATCAGGAAGAGAAGGCAAGCCTTCTTGGAAATGACCTGCCTGATTTGGAATAGCGGGTGTTTGAATATTAGGCAGTCCTCCTGCATCTTTTGAAAGGCCATCACTATTTGACCCTTCAGGAAAGTATGTGGGCTATGGAGGTTTAACCCACTCTTATGAGATAATGGGTTCTGACTTTGGAAGTTTTATAAAGTTTATATTTTACCTTCGTCGTGTTGTTTTATTCTGTAAGTGATTTACAGTCTATGGCCATGATGGCGAACCTATGGCACACACATGCCAGAAGTGGCACACAGAGCCCTTTCTGCTGAGCATGCACACATGTCCAAGCATGTGCATGCATTTGCATGAGCATGCATGCACCGTCCAGTTTGAGCATGCACGTGTGCACAGTTTGGGCACTTACTCAGTGTCTAAAATGTTCGCCATTCCTTGTCTATGGGAATGTAGCCATTATCACAGATAAATACTGTAAATCTTGCAGCAACTGATTCTGTTAGTAGAGTATTTCTTACAGAAAGAAACATTTTTCCTTGTCATCCAAAATCTATTGCCAATCAATTTAATTATTTAATGTCAAGTTCTAGTGTTATGATTCTACTGTTAGGAAACGAAGAAAAAATTGTCTCTAGCAATTCTTTTTCTATTATGCCTCATTGCTAAATACTTCTGTCAAATTAATCATCCTTGTTTTTATCACCCCCTTGCGGAACATAGTAGATTTTCTGGCAAAGTATATTTTATTTAAGACTAGAACTTTTTTTATCTCTTTCTTGTAGCCTCCAGTAGTACTTCCTACAGCTTCTTTTCTCTTTTTTACATTTCCTCAATGGGAAGAAAGAGATTTAGTTAAACAGCACCGGTATCAAGGTTCCAGATAACATCCAAGCTAAATCAGAGTTCAAGTCAAAGTACTCCTCAAGGTTCAAATTTATTGCCGGAGCCATCTTGGCACCTGTTGTGGTTAGCTCTGGCCTAGCTCCTGCCCCAAGGAATGTGCAGATGGATGTGGGGGGAACATCCACATGCCGCAGGCCTGTTTTGCTCCCAATGGAATCTGCCGACGAAGCCTCCTCTGACCAAGGAAGTGTGGGTGACAGGGAAGAGAGGAGATTGGCAGACAGCCCTGGAGGAGATCAATCATCTGTATCATCCTTGGATTCTGAACAAGAATTAATGACACATCCATGCATGTGTAGAGTGATGCATAGGAGACAACAACTGAAGGATTATTACAAGAGAAAATGAGGCCACGTGTGGTTGGGTGGGGCTGCTGTAATTAGTGCTACAGATAAAAGTGCAACCTGGTGTTTTAGCTTCATGGCAGTTTATCTGATTCATTGTTTTGTCAAGATTGTGGTTTTTGTGCTGTTCAAGATTGTGTGTGGACTCTCTGGACTTTAGAATTGGACTCAATTTCCCAGTTATTGGGTGAGCAATTGGATTGCATTTAACCTGTGCCTTGTGTGTACCAGAAAATCCCTTTGACATTTAAAAAGGGAGCTGTTTCTGTTTTTCTGTTTATAAAAACCTTTGGGTTTTCCCTTTTATCATGTGGTGTGTGTCTTCCTGGACTAATTACCCTGTAATTATGGGTGGTTGAAACACGCCGGCAGAACAGCACCTATACTGGTTTACCCAAATCTGAGTTTCCCACTCAGTTGAAAGTTCACATCCCTTGTCCCCCACCCACATTGCCACATTGCCTACTCAGACTGCGCCAGTGTGGCAAGTCTTCCTTCTGCTTCCACCCAGGTGAGTGGGCATAGGATGACCTTGAACCACTCAAAATCATGCTTTGTGGCTGCATCTGTTCCCTCATGAAAATCAGCCCTCCGAAATTCCCATAACCGAAATTCCCATAACCATCAGATAGTGTGGCCAGCCATTAATTTATCACCAACTTCTGCGCCAGCTTGACAACCTTTGATTGATAGCCCTGGGACCCATTTTACTTGAAATACCTCCCTTTGTAGATCTTCATGGTTCCTTTTATGTGAGCTTTGGCAATTCAGCCCAAATTTACAAGTAAGAAAGGAAGCCCAGAGATGTAAAGGACCCACACAATGTTGACCCTAGGTTCAAAATTTGATCCCCACATAAGTATTTGCATGGACATGCTGCTATATATCAAAGCAACAGATTACAGCAAAAAGATTATAAATTCTAATTCCTGATGTGATCTGCTTGAAGGCTTTTTGGAACGAACAGGAAACAATGACACAGGAAAATGCCTTTATGCACCTGTCATTCTAGCTGCTATCACTATGCTCAAGCATATTTTAGGACCTGAAGTAATAACCAAAGCTAATATGCATTTATCTCATGTGATTCTTTGGGCTTTGTTCTTCCAGGGATATTCAGGACAGAAGTATTATCAAAATCTACCGGAAAGAGCCACTTTATGCCTCATTCCCTGGATCCCACATCACCAATGGTGACCTTCGGGTAAGAGCAAAAAGGTTGCACAGAGGCCATTCTGTTCTTTATTGTCAGTGCCACAAGAGATAAAATAGGCACTGTATTAAGGAGCATTTAATTAATACCTGTGCTATGGTGCACGCAGACATACATTGACTTATACCAAGCATTGCGGTTTTGCAGATTTGCAGTCATAATCTTCCTCTAATGTTCAATGTACTCTAACAGAAGATGGCAATTTCCTCCTTGTAGTTTGAGAGCGATAGATGTGCACTGGAGTGATTATTTCCTCGGAAAGTAACTGAAAAATCCCAACAATTTTAATCTTAGCACCTTCCCCACCCCTTCTTTTCTTCTTTCCTTTTCAGCAAAACTAAAATACTTGAACGAAATCTCTTCAGTAGAAAGGATCACTGGAAGATCTATATTTCTTTGAGCTTTAGATATTCAGGGTTGTTGGGGTTTTTTTTATATCTCCACTGTGGGAACAATTTATATATCTTATAAAATTTTGCTTCTGTAGGATTCCAATTTAGTTCTATAGTTCTGTTTTAAGAAAAGCCCTTCATGGCACTGGACCAGATTATCTCAGGGACCGCCTTCTGCTGCACGAATCCCAGCGACCAGTTAGGTCCCACAGAGTGGGCCTTCTCTGGGTCCTATCAACTAAACAATGTCGTTTGGCAGGGCCCAGGGGAAGAGCCTTCTCTGTGGTGGCCCCAGCCCTCTGGAACCAACTCCCCCCAGAGATTAGAATTGCCCCCACCCTCCTCGCCTTTCGTACGTTCCTTAAAACCCACCTCTGCCGTCAGGCATGGGGGAACTGAGATACTCTTTCCCCCTAGGCCTTTACAATTTATGCATGGTATGTTTGTTTGTATGTATGATTAGTTTTACAATAAGGGTTTTTTAGTTGTTTTAGTATTGGATTTAGATATTGTTTTTTTTTTATTGTTGTTAGCCGCCCCGAGTCTACAGAGAGGAGCGGCATACAAATCCAATAAATAGATAGATAGATAGATAGATAGATAGATAGATAGATAGATAGATAGATAGATAGATAAGCAAGCAAGCAAGCAAGCAAGCAAGCAAGCAAGCAAGCAAGCAAACAAACAAACAAATAAATAAATAAATAAAAGACTACAGAGCAGTGATGGCAAACCTATGGCACGGATGCCACAGGTGGCACGTGGAGCCATATCTGCTGGCATGCAAACCATTTCCCTAGCCAGCTCCAATGTCCATGCTTGTGGCGGTAGGCTGACCTTTGGCTTACACAGAGGCTCTGGGAGGTGTTTTTGATTGCCAGAGAGCCTCCAGGGTAATGGGGGAGGGTGTTTTTACCCTCTCTCGGCTCCTGGGAAGCTTTTGGAGCCTGGGGAGGGCGAAAACTGGGCCTACTGGGCCCATCAGAAGTCGGGAAACAGGCCATTTCCAGCCTCCAGTGGGCTTCCGGGAGATGGGGGAAGCTGTTTTTGCCCAACCCAGACATTGAATTATGGGCATGGGCACTCGTGCATGTGTGATAGCACGTGTTCCCGGTATTTCAGCACCCAAGGAAAAAAAAGGTTCGCCAGCACTGTTCTAGAGAATCCTCTATTAATGGATGGTGTCCATAAGGTTTGAAAATATTTAGGATGGAACTTGCATTTCTGTAGAACTGAGTGCAAAATAAAGTTATCCCACAATTTCCTATATGTGATTAGTTTTAGAAAAATAAGTACAAGCTATCCATCTATTGTAAGGAACAACCTACAATAGTTAGTTTAGTGAGAAAAACAATTGCTTTGGAGGAACAAGAAAGATTTAAAAATCTTTGGCAAGTTGCAAATGAATATTTCACTAGCACAAACAGAACTTTGGCAGGGAAATAATAAATATGCCTATCAAGGCATTCATCAGAATAAAATATTTTTCCAAAAAGGGGATGGAATGAATCAATAGTAAAAAAAAACCCTGTAGGAAAGGGGTGTGGATGAGAGAGAGAAAGAGAGAGAGATTGAGAGAGAGAGAGAGAGAGAGAGAGAACTTTCTGTTGTGATAAGAATAAGACATTTCCTTGTCCATGTTCATGCAGCTGAGTATATACTATGCACTTATAAGTTATTTCATATGATTAAACCCACATATTTTCAATTGCATACTGTGATAATGCAGAAAAGATTTATGACATTCTGAATTTCTTTGGCTTCCTATTATTTTAGAGAGAGGTGGTCTATACTTCCAGAGAATCCTCTCCCACCCGGCGCCTAAACAGCATGTCTCCTGCTTCCCACCTTACTTCTGGTTCTCCTCCTCCAGTGCTCCAGTCATCCTCGCCTTCCCGTTCCCGTATGTCTTACAGTGGTGGGCGCCCACCCTCCTATGCTGGCAGTCCTGTGCATCACGGAGAGCGCCTCTCCAACCTCCCTCCCGCTCAGGGAGTCTCGCCAAGTCCAAGCGCTATCTTGGAGCGCCGTGATGTGAAGCCAGATGAAGACCTGGTGGGAAAAAACATGGTTCTGGTGAAGAATGAAGGCCTGTATGCTGATCCATACAGCATGGTGCATGAAGGACGTTTGAGCATTACCTCTACTCAGTCACTGGCCGGGATGGGGGATCCATTCGCTTACCCTGGAGGGCTTTATAAGCGGGGCTCGGTGCGTTCTCTTAGCACTTATTCAGCTGCTGCCCTACAATCAGAACTGGAAGATAGTTTATATAAGCCCAATGCACAGATCTACAGTGATACCTATGGCCCAGGGATGGGCTTCCGTTTGCCACCATCATCTCCCCAGAAAATAGCTGATGGCCGACTGGTGGACGTTCAGCAGAGCCAAAGTCCTCACAGCCCTTATTCAGGGCCTCCTAGTCGATCCTCACCAGTACGGCAGACTTTCCGCAAGGACTCTTGTTCCTCAGTGTTCATGGAAAGCCCTGTCAATAAACCACGGAATCTCAGTTCTTCAGGTGCTCCAGAGCTATTCCCTGGACCTGGGGAACGACCTCATTCTGGATTCAGTTCACCTGTGCCTGCCAAGGATACTGAAACAAGGTAAAAAGATGGAAGTATATATAATTTCTTGCTAACAGTAGATCTACCATTATCTACCACAGTGATTAGCAGCTTGAATACTTTGCATATTGAAAAGTTGGACACTAAAATGCAGGCTTTCTTATTCTGAACTAAATTTGTCAGAGTACAGAGGAGACATTCCAGTCTCAGCAAATGAGATTTCTAGCTTAGAATGCTGTGACCACAAAAGAAGGAATCAACCTATTCTCCACAGCACCTGATGGTAGAACAAGAAGCAATGGGTGGAAGCTGAACAAGGAGAGAAGCAACTTAGAACTAAGGAGAAATTTCCTGACAGTTAGAACAATTAATCAGTGGAACAGCTTGCCTCCAGAAGTTGTGAATGCTCCAACACTGGAAGTTTTCAAGAAGATGTTGGGTCTGTCTGAAGTGTGTAGGGTTTCCTGCCTAAGGCAGAGGGTTGGACTAGAAGACCTCCAAGGTCCCTTCCAACTCTGTTGTTGTTGTTGTTGTTGTTGTTGTTGTTGTTGTTATTATTATTATTATTATTATTATTATTATTAACTTAAGTGATTTGGGTGATTTTGTACCCATGTTAAAATAAATGCACATGGGTTAGTAAATGGGTTGTTTGTGTCTCATCGCTCTTGCTGCTCAAGCCAAAATGACCAGAGGAGTCATTTTGGCTGGAGCAGCAGGAGGGATGAGACATCCTATGCATGTGAGCACAGGATGCTTGACTAAGCTTGTATAACCAATGATCAGGCACTATGAAGGATAATTGCCTACATGGGTCTAGCTCTCTCGTGCCAGACTACTAGAGCCTGATTGACAAGGCAGCTTGCACAATAGAGCACTCTGCTGGCTGAAGCGGTGAGTCCACTTGCCCATAGCCCCTTGTCAGCTCTTTTTCGACAAAGCGAAACAGACAGCAAGAGAACATGAGTAAGCAAAAGAACAAGGGAGCACAAAGGAGGCAGATAAGTGAGTCGGGATGGGAAAGACTGCATACAGAACAAAGGAGGAATTAAGCAAATATGCAAGAGAAATAAATCATCATCTGTCTGCTTTCAAATAAACCCAGAGAGATAGGTCCATCTATCTGTCAAAATTAACCTCTTTCCCCAGTCTTACCCCTTATTAAGGGAAGTTGTTTTTCTCAGCAGCAGGAAATCCACCAATCATTTTCCATAATCAGTTCTGTGTTAAACTGTCAGAACCTCCTACTGCTGTCTCATTACCAAAGTAGAGCGGAGATCAGCTGTAAGACAATGCAAGTAATGTTGGCATATATTTCTGTCTTCTTACGGACTGGAGGAAGACATGTTAAACAGGCTTCTTGCTGGCCATTTCTGCTGACGACAATACAAAAGTCTCTTGATCCAAGGCCTGGTTAAGATCCTTCTTTTTGTGTCTCTCTTCAGCTTTTCTCAGATAAGAAAACTAGTTGAAATGTTTAAAAATGGGGAAAATCACCAAATGGAAGGTATCCTTGATCTTCTGTAAAAATAAAATAAAATAGAATGGCGCAAGGCAGTCACTCAAAGGAAGCCAGGCAAAGGAAGCCGTATTCCAACATATTCTAGTAATGGCATTTCCAGTGTTGTTTTATTCTTTTTCTAGATATGATTTGTTTATTTTTTTCCTTTTTAATTTGCCATGTGCTTACATCAGCAGTAGATTAATCCAGTGTAACAAAGCAAAATACTGTTGCAGCATTCGGTCTTCTGTGTACCTTTATTTAGATGCCCATTCTTGCAAGTTCTGCCCTTACTTTACTTGACAACTGAGTGGGTGGTCTGAATGGGTATGCCTAATAATTACCTCTTACAGCATAATCCTATGTACTCTTCAGAACTAAGTTCTCCTCTATAATGAGGCTGACTGCTGAATAATTGCCATTAGAATTGCTGAACAAATGTCAGATCTATTGCAGGCATGATATCTTGGGTTCTTCCTTTTGCTTCTTTTGTTTCATTATATGCAAAAGAGGGTTATTTTGCTCATTTAAAAAGAAATAAATTAAAAATGGCAGGAAAATAGTTATTATAGCTATCTCTTGTGGGAAGCTGAAATCAAACTTCAATTAAAAGATGTTACCCATGGGACAATTATCACCTATTTCCCAGCAGTAAGCAATAAAATGAGTGAAAATCTACAAGCAGAAAACTTTCAAAAAAGAAGAGAAGAGGTTTTTATTAAATGGGTCTTATTATTGTTCAATTAAATGTAATAGAGAACCCAAAGTCATTGCTGGATAATATACTGTCTAACTCCCCAATTAATGTATCAAGAAAACAATGTGCCTGCGTATAATCTGTCAAGCTTCCTGCCCCACTCTTTTAAGGATTCTTTAATTTTATAATAATGGAAACTTTGCATCCTGCAGAGCAAAGCATCATTCCCAAGCATAGTTTGAGATTTCACTTGAATTTTTATTTTAGAAAATAAAGGGTGGGATGGCTGCAATTCAGTATGTTTATTTTAATCTCCTGTTTTATGATTGGCAGTCATTAAAAAATTGAAATGTAGTCACTGCTCCCAAAAGTTTGATGACCCCTGAAATAGTAGAATGGCTATGAAAATGCAGAATGGCTGCAATTTAGTATGTTTATTTTAATCTCCTGTAATGATAGAAAGGTGTTTTATGATTGGTAGTCATTAAAATAATTTCAAATGTAGCCACTGCTCCCAAAAGTTTGATGACCCCTGAAATAGCAGGATATAATGTTTTGTAAAACCTTCATTTTTAAAATTTCAGTTTGTTGTTGTCTCAGTAGTACTGAAGAACTGGAATACCTGTTCTTTGATGTCACCATAGCACTTAATCTATTATCTCCCATTTGTGTCTGTCTCTTTACCCATAATTTTCAGGACTTTGAAAGCAAATTAGACAGCATAAGACTGTGTGCCTTATCTCATCTTCCTGTGCCTATTTCTCCAGGGATGAGCATGGTTTCTTAGATGACTTGAGTTGTAAAGGAGAAATGTAAGAACAGAGATCATTAGGTTAAGAGAAATACAGAAAAAAGAAATGGTTGGAAAAAACAAGAGGGAGGGGGAGTGAAAGGTAAACAGAAGAGGTCAATAGAATCAAAGTCACAGTCCTATCAGATGTTAATGAAGTGGAAAGTATGTGTGAGAAATTCCTCCTCAGTTCAAAACCTGAAGAAAGATTGCCTGAAGAGGCCCTTTGGGATGGACACTTGATGGGGAGAATGAGAGAAGCCAAAACGCAAAACCATTCTTAATCTCATGCTGTCTTGTTTCATTTCTTCCCTTCCCTTTTCAAAGTTAAATCAGGGAGCATGACCACAAAAGGCACTTTGAGCAACTTGAAGGTACAGGATGCCTGAGTTTTACTAGCATAACAGTTGCCCACACTAGTTGGGTGGCTACTTGTGACTGAGAAAGTAGACATGCTCATCAAGTTGTTAATGCAATTGTAAGTAGAGTGAAATAAAGGCTACAAAGACCCGTCATGCATGTGACATTTGTTTCCAGTTACACATTACCTGGCATACCGGGGTGGGAAGGGAAAAACAGAACAAAGCCCAGTGAATTGGAGTGTCACATACCACCCAGTACAATACTCTTATTCAAAACCTGATTTGCTAGCTCCTATCTTCTTCAGGCCAAAATTTTCAATCTTATATTCTTGCTGTATTTTAGTCTGGAATTACAGGATTTGCATCTAAACAGTATCACGTATCAAGAAACTACCTCAGGTGACTGTCTTCTTTCCAGGTTCCCCAAAGTATCTATCAGGACTTTATGGATTTGTGCTGATTCCATAGAGCTGTTAAGCTCTTGATTTCCTGTCCTCATCAAACATATTTTGGTCATTGTTTCTTAGTTTTTACCATGGTTTGAGGCTGTTACCCGCTATAGAGCTTCAGAATGTTAGATGGACTTTCCTTAGGTGCTTTTTAAACTGTAACTTTCCAGCTGTTTTATCTAGGACAGCGATGGTGAATCTATGGCACACTGAGCCATATTTGCTGGCACATGAGCTGTTGCCCTAGCTCAGTTCCAGTGTGCATGTGTGTGCCCACTAGTTGATTTTTGGCTTGCACAGAAACTCTTGAGGACATTTTTGGCTTTCAGAGAGCCTCCGGGAGGATGGGAGAGGATATTTTTACCCTCCCCCAGCTCCAAGGAAGTCTTTGAGCCTGGGGAGGGCGAAACAGGAGTCTACTGTTCCAGCCTCCAGAGGGCCTCTGTGGGACAGGGGAAACTGTTTTCGCCCTCCCCAGGCATTGAATTATAGGCATGGGCACTCAGGCATGTGCGATAGTGGGCACTCAGGCATGTGCGATAGTGGGCACCCGAGGAAAAAAAGGTTCGCCATCACTGATCTAGAATATGATATTGTTTCTTTGCTAATATTTTTTCTTGCTTTGGTGATTTTATAGTTTTAGCTTCTTTATATAATTACTAAACAAGTCTAGATTATCAAACTGAGAAACGTGCAGGAATGCTGTTTCAAAATTGAATACAAATAAATATACTGTATTCATATGTTTACTCATATTGCCATAATACTAGGAAACAATTTAAAAAGCATTTATTAGTCCTCTTGTTTTGTCTGGGCCTTTTTATATATACAGTCTTTCTCACTCTTCCTCTCTCTTTTTATTAAGGGAGCGCATGGAAGCGATGGAAAAACAGATTGCCAGCCTCACAGGATTGGTACAGAGTGCATTAATGAGAAGCTCAGATGGAGAGACTCCCAGGTAAGAGGCTTGGTGGGTGAAACTATATGACTTGTTGCTGTTCCCTTTGGCATTGATAGAGATGGTGAACTTCTCACCATCTTCTATCAATGCCTCTTTATCTTGATAAATACAAAGCAGAAAGTTATTGCCAGGCTAGGTAGAGATATTTTCAACAATCCAACCAAACTGCCCACATTGCTTTTGTACTGGATTAAAAAGAAAGTCACTATGTAACAAAGGTTAATGGATGGGATTTTGACCAAATCTCCTTTCAGTCATGAATTATGCAAAAAGCAGTTGAACTTATTTTAAGTGAAAAAAACGTGGATATTTTGCAGTTGTCACCCTAATTGCAAGTGATCTCAAGGCAATAACTCTCAGCTAAATTTGCCCATCTCAGCCAATCAGTCCATATAGTTTCTGTACCTGTAACCATGAGACAAAATGCCTAGCAGAGCAGTATTTTGCAAAGATTATCTACATATCTCCAAACTCATCCTTCCTACATTATATAGCCCTCTATTCCAAGGAGAATCACTATTAAGGATACCACTTCCTTTACTGCATCAATACCTTATGAAATACCATTGTACTGTAATCGGCTACCCTACCTTAAATTGTACTTAATGGGGATAATGGAATGATTGTTATTGCAATGGTTTTTAGCACCTTCCATTGTTCAAAAAAATAGGACACTGACAATACATGCTGCTTTGGTGACATCAAAAATTAAAATGAGAATGGGATGTATAGAGTATGGACTTAAAAGAGAGGGAAGGACATTCAGACTTGAAAGATTTTGTTGCTATAGTTCCAATTAAATCTCTAAATTTGCATGATCTGATCTATCTTATGGATTGAAATGAAATACAAAATCATTGTTTTATCATAAACTACCATTTCTTCAAATTTGGCAATGTATATATGCTTTCCTGCCCTTTTTGGAAAAACATATCAACTTCACAAGATATTAATAAAAACCAAAGTTCATTTTAAAAAAATGAAATAAAATGTAAACCTTACTTTTTAACATTATTAAAGAGTAAATATTCAGAATAAATAAGACAAAGTTTATGAGATAACATAAAAAAGAGACAAATAGTTAATAACTTAAACTTGTATACAAGATATTAATAAAAACCAAAGTTTATTTTTTTTTAAAAGAAATAAAATGTAAATCTTAAATTTTCTGTCAAGTTACATGGTAGAAAATTCTAAATTAATATATAGTTTCCAGGAAAACTATATATTTTATATTTTCTTTATATGATGGGCATAACATGTAATAATAAAAAAGGCTAAAAAGAACAAAAGTCAGTGAAACTCCAATAATACTTTATAGAAAAATAAAGATAAAAATTGGTTTTATGGTCGTAGATTTATTTACCAGTTCCTGAGATACATTTTCCTGAAGCAATAGCTCTCTGCTTGTTTCCCTGGATGTTTCCACTTCTTGTAATTCCAACCTTTCATCAAAAGCTCAGGAATATAATGTTAATTAATTCCTTTTACTACCTCCACTACTCAACTTTCAACTTTTCTATCTCTTGGGGGAAAGCTTTGTATATTACACAGAGTCACATTGATTGAGTTGGGGAGCTTATAAATCTAGTTAATAAATAAATTTTGTTCTCTCTGTGACCCAGAGAAGACATGTCTCACACCTAAAGATGTAAATTCTACCTCTGAGATGAATAAATGTATTTTCTATGTTTGGCATTACAGTACTGTGGACAGCCTAGAACAGTGATGGCAAACCTTTTTTCCCTCGGCTGCAAAAAGAGTGTGTGTGCATGCTATCGCGCATGTGCCCAGACTCATAATTCAACGCCTGGGAGAGCAAAAACAGCTTATCCCCCCCCCCTCCCCAGAACGCCCTCTGGAGACTGGAAATGGCCTCTTTCCCAACTTCTGGTGGGACCAGTAAGCTTGTGTTTTGCCCTCCCCAGACTCCAAAGGCTTCCCGGGAGCTGGGGAAGGATAAAAGCGCCTTCCCGCATCCCTCTGGAGGCTCTCTGGAAGCCAAAAATGCCCTCCCACAACCTCTGTGTGAGCCAAAAATCAGCTGGCTGGCACACAAATGCACATTGGAGCTGAACTATGGCAATGGCTCACACTCCAGCAGATATTGCTCCGCATGCCACCTGTGGCATCCGTGCCATAGGTTTGCCATCACTGGCCTAGAATATTATGAATGCAAGTAAGCTTCACTTTTAATCCTAAACACAAATCTCACAGTATTTACAGTATAATAATCTTTACTCCCATCTAAACATCTTAAACCTAGAAATAGTTTTGGAATATCTATGTCTTGTTTGTCATTACAGTGAGAAAACAGAAGGAACCAATGGAGGAACACCTCCATCAGCATGTAAGTGAGCATTTGAAATGCCATCAGGAAATCTGACTTATCCCAAGAAAAAGAAATTATCTTAGGTTCAATAACAGAGCAGTAAAACCAGAAGTATAAATTCCAATTGTAGTTGCTGTTTTATTTAAAACAGGATAAATATACTATAAGTATTTTTTTAAAAAAATATCTTGATAGGTGGACTTTAGAGTTACAAAGTTTTCATGAAAATCTCCCACTTTTCCATTTTATTCTTTTTGTTTTTGTTTTTCTGCTGTAAGTTATATAGAAACCCATATCCTCTTCCCATATCACTGGTATTTCTTCCACTTTTGGGGCTGTCTGGAACAAAATGGAAGCAGGAATTTGACTTCAATCTTGATTCAACTTCTTGATGAGGCCCCATAATTGAACACATAAAAAATGCAGTTTAAAGTGAGGGAAGTTGTTTTTACCCTAAAAAATAAATTGGCTTTCTTGTTACAAAGATAAACTGAGGTAATATAGTTTCATATAACTATCAGGTCCTTTTGCGTGCTGGTTTGAAAGAAACATATTAGATAATTAGACTATCCACTTATCCTTAGACTATCCACTCTTGACCTCTCCCGATTCCTAAGAGGTCAGTAAGGGGCGTGCATAAGTGCACCAGCATGCCCTCCATCCCCTGCCCTAATGTTTCTCTCTTACTAGTATCATGTATATAAACATTGTTATATCTTTGTGTACTACCAACGCACTTGACAAAAACAAATACTGTAAATTTTAAATAAATAAATAAAGCCAATGGTTAAATTCCCAGCTCTTTCTGCATTTGTGGAGCTGCTGAAAAAATAACATTATCCAGTCCATAGACCAGTTTGTGGTAAAAATTGAAGCCACTACTCACCAGTGTACTTTATTCCTGCAGAGGGTATTACTCAGTATGTTGTCTTCTCTTTGATAACAATTTTATAATGCTTTGAACTGAAATTTACAGATTTTGTATTTTTTTGGCATGATAAAGGAACATTATTATTATTATTATTATTATTATTATTATTATTATTATTATTATTATTATTTATTAGATTTGTGTGCCGCCCTTCTCCGTAGACTCGTGGCGGCTTACAGCAATGATAAAAACAATATATAATGACAAATCTAATAGTTAGAATCTAAAATAACAATAATACATTTAAAAAGTCTAAAAAACAAGAAAACCCAATTTATAAAAACATACATACAGTCATATCATACACAAAAACCTACATAGGCAGGGGGAGATATTTCAGTTCCCCCACGCTTGACGGCAGAGGTGGGTTTTAAGGAGTTTACGAAAGGCAAGGAGGGTGGGGGCAGTTCTAATCTCTGGAGGGAGCTGATTCCAGAGGGTCGGAGCCGCCACAGAGAAGGCTCTTCCCCCAGGTCCCGCCAAACGACATTGTTTAGTTGACGGGACCCAGAGGAGACCAACTCTGTAGGACCTAACCGGTCACTGGGATTCGTGCGGCAGAAGGCGGTCTTGTAAATACCCTGGTCCGGTGCCATGAAGGGCTTTATAGGTGATGACCTATAAATGACATAAGCCTTCCTCTCCCCGCCCTTTTTTTTTTCAATTTCCATGGATTATCATGCATTTCTGGTTAAAAGAAATTCTGTTTCAGACCCAAGCAAGAGCAACATAGGGACTCCAGTTCCTGGACCTCCTCCCCCATCCACTACTGGTACACCAGCTGGGCAGCCCACTGCTATTACTCGTCTGCATATGCAGCTACATCTCCATGATCTGCAGCAGAATGCCAGTGAACTCCGCAACCAGCTGTACCAACTCAAGAAGCTGCAGGTAATCTGAATTGGAAGGAAGATTATGTCTTGCTCTTTTTTCCAACGGAGGAGAAAATTTTAAAATATTATATGGGTTCCATGAGGCTGAACCTTTTCTCCATGCATTAGAAAGGATGTGTTTTGAAAGCAAAACACATCAGAGCTCAGAAGCCAGTGAGTGCTGAATCTGATGCCCAATTGTCAGTTGAATGTGCTCTGCATAACACCAGAAAACAAATAAATTAGGTGAAGCAGAAGCATTGCAAATTTGTTCAAATTACTCAATATATACAGCTCTCTGGATTTAGCTTCACTTGATGGAGAATTTGGAGAGACTCATTGGAAATAACATTATATTATTTCATGTAATCTTATCCTTCGTATAACACAAAATTGAAAGACCTAAACCAGAACTTATTTCTTCTTTAAAGAAAAAAAAATAGTTTCTGGCTAAATTCCATAAGGAGTGAATTGATTTTAAGGTAGGCAACAACTAATTGTGTCTCACTTTTCTTTTATAGAGAAAAACAACAGTATTCATTCAGCAATCATAGACACTGAATTTCAGTCCTGTCCACACGTACATTTTGACTCCTTTCCCTGTAGTTACTTACTTTTCTCTCTAATTTTTCATTGTTCTGTTGAGGGAGAAAGGAAGGGTCACAAAGAACAAGGAGGAATGCAAATTAAATGTAGGTATAGATAAAATTTAGCATTATCACTTACTCATTGCTTACAGAAAGTCTTAGTTTAATCCTTGGTATAAACTAAGATTGCAAAAGGTTCTCTGTCTAAAACTTTGAAGTGTTGTTGCCAATCAATACTGACAATAATGGCCCACATGGATCCGTTATCTGAATCCAGCTTGTTATTTTTCCATTTTTATTTGAGTTTCGTTTAATTTAGTGGTAGCATGGGATTAAAAATCCTTACATCTTTCCTTGTCCTTCAGACACCATGAAAAATAAGATTTCTGCTTTCTTCACCTTTCCACAAGAGTTTGCCTTGCTATCTTTTTGCTCTCAATTTTGTTTCTCTTTTCTATTGACATTTATTCTCATTAGTGGTGCTCACCAAAACAAACTGCCTTGGTGCCAGGTGAGATTAATTTGGAGTCTGTGGCACCAAATAAAAGGGCAGATGGTAGCTGAGCATATCCAGAGCCAGCAATCTGATCTTCTCTCCCAAACTGTGGGAGGTGCTTGTGATTTTTTTTATCTGAGTTGCTTAACTCCAGAGATAATGAACAGTGACAGCTTGTTAGAAACTGGAAAGCAGCAAACAGTGCTGAGAGGTGGAAAGGCAAATGGCTCACACTCCCACATTTCTCCCAGATGCTTTGAAAATCTGCAACAAATTTGGTGTCCAGATTGGGATGGATGTCTTCTGTGGTGTCAATCACAGGGAGTAACTTCATTCCAATGGGAGGGCTTGGACTGTGACAAATTTATTCACAAAGGGTGCTTCAAAGATAAATGAACTGGCATCCAATCCCACCAGACCCTGCTAGAATAGCCAATGGCAAGGGATTCATAACACTTTGGCCAGAGCATGTAAAATTCTACATGTAATCTGTATAGAAATAAGTATTTCTAGAAGATCAACTTTGACTGGCTGGTATGTTCTTTCATTACTTTGCAAATATTAGTAAAATAAATCAAACCTTATGGAAGAGAAAAACAAAACAATTACTCTTGATTGCCAATTCAGAAGTATTATTAATGTTAGACAATAGCATAGAATATATTATATTTTTAAAAATATTTGTTTTTAACCATTCTTAATTTGGCATCCAAATTTATCTCATTGAAATGAAAACAATTCTAATTATATATGCAATGTTCCAATCCAATTTCAGCATATTTATAAAAGGAGATGAAGTGTTAAACAATAAAGGCTGTCAGTTTTTATTTATTTTAGTTGTAGTATTTTACTTGTAACAGTAATAAGATTGGATTTCTCTCCAATGGCAATACACAAGTCTAAATTAGAAAATGAAAATTCTAAGCCTTTGAAGAATCATACATTTACTGAACAAAAAGTGAAAATGCCTATATATACCTTGGATACTTCTAAATGTAAAACAAATATTTCTTAATTAAATTTATATATCACTCTTTCATCAGTAAAGTGACACTATAAATATTAACTAGAGTTTTGAGTTTAGATATACATTTATGTTTTGAGTTTAGATATACATGTAAGTCCAATTCCTCATTTACTTCCTCCTTTACCACTAGTTTTACATTGTTTAGGAGAAAACTGAATAACCAGTGATCTTTTTAAATGCAGGTACATATAAGCCCTTCTTAATTATGTAAATAATTCAATATCACATTTGTGCAAATCCTATTCGAAAGAAGTCTTATAGTTTTTGGAGTATAAGACACACCTTAGTTTTGGAGGAGGAAAAAATCTACCTACCAGGTATTTCATCTGGCTAACATCCTTACTCTGGTCAGCTTCAGGACATTGTTTTATCCCCTGGTTACGGCTGAAAAAAATCTTCTTCAGAGCCTGCAAAGCCTTAAGACTGGAAAAAACTTATTTGGAGGGAGTATCAATGAAAAAATCCTACAAACTGGGAAGATCGTTAGCACCTCACTAGGGCTGAAAAAAACTTTTTCAGAGGGAGTAGCAATGGAAACAACTTTGAAAGCTGGAAAGAGCCTAGAAGATCGTTAACACCTTATTAGGGCTGGGGTGGGGGAGAGACTTTGAAAAAGCTACGTTCAGAGTATAAGATGCACCCAAATGTTCAGCCTCTTTTATAAGATGCATCTTATGCTCTGAAAAATATGATGTGTATATGTTTGCTGTGAAGATGAATTATTTATCCATATTCAGCATCTGTTTTGGAGCAAAGGTTTAATGCTATACTGTGACAATGTTTACATAGTGTTCCTAATGGGAATTAGCTGTGCATCTTTCTTTAAATTGTACAGTTTATAAATTTATAAATTTATTTATGTATTTATTGGATTTGTATGCTGCCCCTCTCCAGGGACTCAGGGCAGCTCACAACAAATACAGAATACATAATAAAACAATTTGATCCAATTAATAGTTAAAAGATTTTAAAAACATCCTAAGAACTAAAAACATTCAATTATAATTCAATCAATCAATAATTTATTCTAAACACATTTGTTGGTCGGTGGGGTGGAGATCTAATGGCCCCAGACCTAGTGGCAAAGATAAGTCTTCAAACTTTTTTGGAAAGCAAGGAGGGTGGGAGCGGTGCAAATCTCTGGGGGGAGCTAGTTTCAGAGGGCCGGGGGCCCCCAAAGAGAAGGCCCTGAGAAAACCAACTCTGTGGGACCTCACTGAACGCTGGGATTCGTGTGGCAGAAGGCGGTCTCCAAGATAATCTGGTCCTATGCCATGTAGGGCTTTAAATAACCAACATTTTGAATTGTATCCAGAAACCAATCGGCAGCCAGTGCAGTCCGCAGAGTGATCTTGAGATATGGGCATGCCTCAGAAGGCCCAATACCGCTCGCGCAGCTGCATTTTGGACGATTTGAAGTTTCCGAACACTTTTCAAAGATAGACCCATGTAGAGAGCATTACAGTAGTCGAACCTCGAGTTGATGAGGGCATGACTGACCGTGAGCAAAGACTCCCTGTCCAAATAGGACCGCAACTGATGCACCAGGCGAACCTGGGCAAACGCCTCACACAATCAAACACACTTTGGTGGCTCCACAAGAAAATACCTCACATGCTAGATAGGAGCATACAAAGATTCCTTCATGCTAAATAGTACCACTATGCACACAAAATGTTTAGTCAGGCAAATTTGTATGCAAAAGCAGTTCTGTTTGCTAGATCAAAGCAAGTGCCATTGAAACAAATCCAGAATCAGTAAGAAGAAAGTGATGCACATTAGAGATGATTCAGGAAAGTCTCAGGTATGTGTGGATTCTAACTTACCTTACCACCAGTTCGCTTCCTCCTGTGCTGCGTAACTGTGCTGTGCAGGGAGGGGGCACTTTGCAACCACGCACATGCACAGTGCTGAAAATTTGCAAAAAGAAAAAAATTAAAAAAGCCAAAAACCAGATGGTACTGCATATGCAGTGCCAGAAACTCAACTTCTGCACATGTTTAGAAGAAAAACTCAGCAAAAAAAATTGTCAAAAAAGATTTTTAAAAAGATGGTGGCGTCCACATCCCGGCACCAACAGAACCGGCTCTGTGAAGTCACCAGCGGTTTGCTGCCTGTTTCACAGAAGCAGCCCGAACCGGGAGGAACTCACCTCTGGATATTCCATAGAAAAGTCTCCATATGCAGACTCTCCTTAATGTACTTTTTTGTACACTCCAACATATTGTGGCTCTGATGACTGAAGCAACTTAACTGTATCTGATTTTTTCCCTGTTGTTTTTCTTCCCCCTCCCATCCATTTCAGCTTCAAAATCAAGAAACAGTGAAGACCATGTTGCGACGGACAGAGACTGAAATCAGTGTGCGGGTGACTGACACCATGCGCAAACAGGAAGATCCCTTACAACGGCAGCGCACTCTGGTTGAAGAGGAACGCCTCCGCTACCTCAACGAGGAAGAACTCATAACTCAACAGCTTAAGTGAGGATCCTGTTAAAATGTTCATGTACAGTATATCCAGAGCAAGGCTATATCAACTTGAAGAACTTGTTTGTCATAATCTATGAGGGCTGGGGGAACTGTCTCTGTATGCTTCTGGTGGGAGTGTCATTTTAAGGTTAAGAATTCTGTGAGTGATATAACTTAATACCATGATGCACAGTTAGATTTAAGATTTGCACTACTGAAACAAGTAAAACGTTCAGTGGTACCTCTACTTACAAACTTAATTCATTCCATGACCAGGTTCTTAAGTAGAAAAGTTTATAGAAGAATTTAATTTAATTTAATTTATTAGATGTGTATGCTTCCCCTCTCCGCAGACTCAGGGCGGCTCACAACAATAATAATAACAATATGACAATGTAACAAATCTAATATTTAAAAAACATCTTAAAAAATCATCATTAAAACCATACAAGACATGCATACCATACATAAAACTACATAACTATGGAAGCCAAGCCAAGAGCGATTCAACCTGGAAATAAGAAGGAACTTTCTGACAGTGAGAGTGATCAACCAGTGGAACGGCATGCCTGTGAAGATTGTGAACACTCCAACACTTTGAGACTTTAAAGAGGAGATTAGACTGCCATTTGTCTAGGGTGGTATAGGGTCTCCTGCTCAAGTAGGAGCTGGACTAGATGACCTACAAGGTCCC
Organism: Erythrolamprus reginae; assembly: GCF_031021105.1. Classification (NCBI taxonomy): domain Eukaryota; kingdom Metazoa; phylum Chordata; class Lepidosauria; order Squamata; family Dipsadidae; genus Erythrolamprus; species Erythrolamprus reginae. The sequence continues at coordinate 111,039,463 of NC_091963.1, forward strand.
TTCCAACTATAGATAGATGATAGATGGATGGATGGATGGATGGATGGATGGATGGATGGATGGATGGATGGATGGATAGATAGATAGATAGATAGATAGATAGATAGATAGATAGATAGTATAAAGGTAGTAGTATAAACATTCATAGCCACAAGTTGTGATTGTGCAAGTGAAGTGCTGCCTACTTTTTTCAAAAGTTTTCAATGCACATAAAAGGATGAAGGCTTTGACTATGTAATTTTGCCCATCATCTTCACTCTCTTGTGTGTTCTATTTCAATTGGATGAGACATCACAAAAAAGTGAATTAAGCAGCCATTTCCTCTTATTTTTCTGTCTCCTCACCTCTTTCTCTCTCACACAGAGACACACTTATACCCTTTCCTTTTACTTCTGCTCCTTCAACATATTTCTGGAAAAGAATCAAATTACTTTTATCAAAAATCTGAACTACTTATTTCAAAAAGCTTTTGAAATTAGGCTGAGGGCTGTCTCAAATTAGGTCAAAGGCCTTGAGTGATTCAAGCATAGTGAAAATAATTCTGGAGGATTCATTCTGCTTACTGGCTTAAGTTCCTCTTTCTCCACATCGATTTTATTATCCATATGAAACTACTGAATTTTTCTGGATGTGAAGTATATTATGACAATTACACAATCTTTCTCATCCCCTTTTTACCTTAGATAAACAATTACTCTACTGCAGAGGAAGTTATGTCACTTCCTCGATTTAATCGTGCTGTTTGGAATTTCTCAGTGTGGTTTTTTAAAATTATTATTATTATTTAATTTTTTAATATTATTTAACCCATAATAAGCTAAATAATCAACATACATACTAAACATTCATACAATTTGGCCATGGTAGTTGTTAATTCATGGCCCCCAGGCCTGCCAGCAAAGCCAGGTCTTTATGGCCTTACGGAAAGACATTAGGGTGGGAGCAGTACAGACCTCGGGGGTGAGTTCATTCCATAGAACTGGGGTGGCAACAGAGAAGGCCCTTCCCCGCAGCCCCGCCAACCTGATTGCTTAGTCAACGGGAACTAGAAGAGGCCAACTCTGTGTGCTCTTATAGGTCTCAGTGAGGTATGCGGCAGGAGACGGCCCCATATATATAGTCTGGCCCTGAGCCATGTAGGGCTATATAGGTAATAACCAACATATTGAATTGTGCCTGGAGACTAATAGGAATCCAGTGCAGCTCGCAGAGCGTAGGTGTTATATGGATGTACCGAAGTACACCCATGACAGTTCGCAATTTGGAGTCTCTGAATACTCTTCAAGGATAGCCCCATGTAGAGCACATTGCAATAATCAAGACAGGAAGTGATGAGGGCCTGAGTGACTGCGTAGAGCCTCTTGGTCCAAACAGGACAGCAACTGGTAAACCAGGCGAACCTGGGCAAAGGTCCCCCTGGCCACAGCCAAAAGGTGATGATCAAGGCTTGGCTGTGGATCCAGGAGGACACCCAAGTTGCGAACCCTATTGGTGGGGGTCAATCTTCTCCTCCCCACCAGAACAATGGACGGACAGATCAAATAGTCCTTAGGAGGAAATGCCCACAGCCACTCGGTCTTGTCTGGGTTGAGCTTGAGCCTGTTGGCCCCCATCCAGACCTTTAGAGCTTCCAAGCCCCGGCATATCACATCCACCACTCCACTGAATTGGCGTATGATGGAGATGCATAACTGGGTATCATCACCCCATGCCATTGGTTGATCTATCCCAGCAGCTTCATGTAGATGTTTAATTCAACAAATACATGTATCTTGGAGACCATGTTATAATGATTCTATGTTACTTCCAAATCTGGGACTTTAACCTTTCAACTTGTATCTTTTTTTTCTTTTTTTTTATGAAACTGAACCTTATTTCGGGGGTGGGGGTCTCCTCTTTTTAAAATTAAAAGACTTTCTAGGCATAACTGAAGATTAATTCAATAGTTATATTTGTCTGCCCATAATTCATTGCATATAAAATTTTCTCTTTTTAAAAATCAACCTGAGACTGATTCAGCCAATTTAAAAGCAGATGAAGTTCTGCATTATTACAGTTCTATTTTGGTACCTTTCTGATTGCTTTCTAAATCCCCAAATAATTCTGTCAAATGAGTAAGATGTACGGTCTCCGGGGATTTTTAAAATGGGTTTATTACTTACTACCTTGATTCCATGTTGTTTGTTGTTTATTTTAGTAAACACAAAGCACTAGCTTGTTCATATATACATGGTTTGTATATTGTATAAAACAAATGCAAAGATATTTAAGCTAATTCATTCTAGTGGACTTGAATTTTTCATCAAACTAACAAACACATTTACATACATATAGCAGATGCTTGGATTGTAATTTGTAACTTTCTGCAAGCAAGTAACTATTTATGCAGTGGTTCAGCGGCTAAGATGCTGAGCTTGTTGATCAGAAAGGTCGGCAGTTTGAAAGTTTGAATCCCTACTACTGCCTAACGGGATGAGTTCTCATTATTTGCCCCAGCTTCTGCCAACCTAACAGTTCGAAAGCATATAAAACTGCAAGTAGAACAATGAGGATCACCTTTGGTGGAAAGGTAACAATGTTCCATGTGCCTTTGGCATTTAATCATGCCGGCCACATGACCACGGAGACACCTTTGGACAGCGTTGGCTCTTTGGCTTTGAAACGGAGATGAGTACCACCCCCTAGTGTCAGGAACAACTAGCACATATGTGCAAGGGAAACCTTTACCTTTTATCAGTGGTGAAATCCATTTTTTTTTACTACCAGTTCTGTGGGCGTGGCTTTGTGTGCATGGCTGGGGAAGGATACTGCAAAATCTCTATTCCCACCCCACTCTGGGGCCAACCCGAGTTAGTGTTTGCCAGTTCTTCAAATTACTCAAAATTTCTACTACCGGTTTTCCAAACTACTCAAAATTTCCACTTCTGGTACTCCAGAACCAATCAGAACCTGCTGGATGTCACCCCTGCCTTTTATGCAAGTTATACCACTAGTTTACCTTGTGGAAAGTGGAAAGGTAGAAGATAGAGGTAGAAGATAAAGTCAGGAAAGAATGAGAAAATAACTTTCTCATTCATAGGCAATATATAGTGCTGTATTGCCTTCTATATTATTTGGAGAGAATGGCAACAGATGTCTTTTCTTTTCCCTTTCTCCCTGACTTCGGTGTATTGTCTTTGTGTGTCTACAGTGACTTGGAAAAATCGGTAGAGAAGATCCAAAAGGATTTGATGCATAATCACAGATTCATTTCCCTACAAGAGCTGGAGGAGAAATCCCTGGTGCTCAAACAGTTGGGAGATACCTTGACAGAACTGAAAGGTGAAATGGGGCTGGGTTTGAGATCAGATAAATATAACAAAATTTGAAGAAGTCTATTCCACGGAGGAGAAACTGTGTGAGATAACATTTGGTATTGTATTTACCAAGTTCAACTCTCCCATAGAACAATCATACAAAGAAATCAGGAAATCAGGAAAGGTCTAGCCCATGTTTATAATTATTCAATTGTAAATGTTTACAATTACCTTGTTCCAAAATATCATTTAAAATGTTTTGAACAAAATAAGGAGAAAGAAAGAATGTGAAAAATTTAATAATGTTTTTATATTTGGTTGGAAATCAAAGAGAGAAAGGATAAAGATCATCTATCTTGTTCTTTAGCTTTGCATGGTCAGTATTATCAAGAGAAATATAATAGTTACGTTCTAGAATATGTCATGCATATCCTAAACCAGTGATGGTGAACCTATGGCATGGATGGCACAGGTGGCACTTGGAGCCGTATCTGCTGGCACACGAGCCAGTGCCTTAGCTCAGCTCCAATGTCCATGTGTGTGCTGGCCAACTGATTTTTGTCTCACACAGAGGCTCTGGTAGGGCATTTTGGGCTTCCAGAGAGTCTCTGGGGAGATGAGGGAGGGCGTTTTACCCTCCCCTGCTCCAGGGAAGCCTTTGGAGCCTGGGAAGGGCAAAACGTGAGCCTATTGGGGCCACCAGAAGTTGGGAAACAGGCCATTTCTGGCTTCCAGACGGCCTCTAGTGAGTGGGGGAAGTTGTTTTTGACCTCCCCAGGCATTGAATTATGGGAGTGGACACTCGCACATGATATAATAGCGTGCATGCATGCTCTTTCAGCACCCAAGGGAAAACAGGTTCGCCATCACTGTCCTAAACTATTTCAATAATATCCTAAATGATTTCAAACAACCTTGTTTGCTGAACATTCCTATATTTTTGATATATCAATATTGATATATCAAGAGAATATATTAAGAAGCAACAAGAGGCAAAAAGTAATTCAAATTTGTTACCTTTACAAGACTCAAGGTAGGCAGAAAAGTAGACACGGGGCTGGACCTTTCCCTTCTAGGAACTATATAATAATATTGCAAAAAGATACAGTCTTTCTTTCAAAACCCATCTCTCAGCATGATGGTTGATTGGAGCCAAGCCCAAGTAGAACTCTCATCAGCTCTATTTTATGGTCTCCAATTACTATCAGAGAAGTACTGTGCTTGCAATTCTGTATATATACATCACAAGGAATAAGACCTACTTTCATTTTTATTGCATTTGTACTGGTTTGATTGCTGTGTGAATGCATAGTACCATGTTTTCCTGAAAATAAGACTCTGTCTTATATTTTTTGGAACACTGAGATAAACACTTGGCCTTATTGCCAGGCACTCAAAAGCCCAATTGGGCTTATTATAAAGGGAAGTCTTATTTAGGGGGAAACAGTGTACGTGCTTACAAGCTTTTCTCTATGTATCTACTACCTGGAGACAATGCTTCGGTACTTCAAGGAATTGAATACCAGTTTCAGTGGTGGGCTCCTACCGGAACGGCTAATTGCACACAGCTCCGTGGCTCTGGCGCACATGTGAGTAAGCAAAAAACCTCACCAAAATGCAGGCGCACATGCGCCCCATGCAAGATTTTGCTACCTGCACAGGTGTAGGAAGCAAAATTGCTCTCTAGCCCGCATTTGCATGCCAGAGCCACAGAGCTGTACACATTTAGCCGTTCCAGTAACACCCCACCACTGATCAGTTTGTAGAGCCAACCCAATAATCCAGATGGTAATATACTTTAATTTCTTTTCTGGTAAATGTCCAAAACATCACTACAATAGGATCAAGAGTGGTATTACAGAAAATCCTAATTTTTTCCAAGAAATGTAAACAGCAGCTATGCCTTTGGTAAATTATCCAAATGTCAGTCTCGTTTCCACCACTTCCAAATACTTCCCTCTCCCCCTTCACGTTTTGAGTTGTAAATGTCAAAAACCAGCTTGACAGCATTTTGTTTTCTAACATTTCTCACTGGGCCTTTTATTGTCAGTTTTGCCAAGTTTTTGACATTTACGTGGATAAATCAAAATAAAAGAAATGTGGTGCAGATATATTTCATGATATACCAAAGAGTTTGTCTTGATACAATATATGCCTAAGTATAGCCTTAGTAGTTTCTGGACCACTTTTTTCTTTAATTCTGTGCTAGGTAGGTGTATTTAGTGTGGTTATCAGCAATCTATATTGCTGACATCTTAAGTGTATTTCTTTTTCCTTTTATATCTTCCATACCTATATCGTACCTGATTATTCTGTAAAACAAAAATACATGGTATTTATCCATCAGCACAACAATCCTTTTTCATGCCCCTCATTCCTCAAAGCACACTAGTGTATATTTGGCTAAAATTGACTACTCACAAGAGATGATAGTTGCTGGGATGGGTGTTTAGACAGAGGGTCAGTGCTGGTTCATCTCTGCCAAGCAACAATTCGGAAAAGCCCCATTTCTCACTCATCCTAAGTTTCACCAGTCTGCCCTCCTGCTTCCCTACTTGGCTCCATGCCCCCCCACATTGCCTTCAGATGAAAACCTTCTTTCAGCCTGCTCTGACTCCCATGTCTCTCGTTTCCTTCTCTGTTCATTCCTGCCATTGCAGCTAATTTCCCCAGCCTGCAGAGCAAAATGCGTGTAGTTCTCCGTGTAGAGGTAGAGGCTGTGAAGTTCCTCAAAGAAGAGCCACATCGCCTGGATGGCTTATTCAAGCGGTGCAAGGCAGTGACTGACACCCTGACAGAAGTCCGCAAGTGAGTTAGCCCTTCCTGAATGAGAAAAAAATTACTGGCATCTGATTGGCTGGGGTCTCAGCATTCCTAATAGATACTATTAAATATCTTGCATGTGTCCTAGCATACAATTTAAGTGTTCTATATCTGTCCCTTGTATCTTGACTGGGGCCAGATATATTTATTTTGCAAATGGAAATATACTGGGTGTCTGTGGCCTAACGTCTGGGATATATATATATTTATTTTTATTTTTATTTATTTATTTTGTCCAATACATAATACACATTGAAGAGATGTAATAATATAAGTAAATGTAATATATGTAATATATGTAATAATATAAGTAAAGAAAAGAATAGAAGATAAGATATAAAAGTATAGGTGAACATATTTGAAAGGAAGAAAAGATAAATGAGATAAGGAGAGACAATTGGACAGGGGACGGAAGGCACACTGGTGCACTTATGCACGCCCCTTACTGACCTCTAAGGAACCTGGAGAGGTCAATCGTGGATAGAAGACTTATTTTAACATTTGCATTTGGACCCCAGGTCCTCTTATCACTGGCTGGGGTTCTCTGCTATCATCATCCCTATTACAATCCACCCATTATTGCTTCTTCCTGGTGGTCCCAGCTTCTCTTGTTCTCACTGATTTCAGAAACTAGTCATTCTGTTAATGCTGCTTTTCATGCATACATGCACGCAGATTCAAAAATACCCCCTCCAGGCAGACAAACTGCAATACATAAGGAAGAACCATTTTAATATATTGCTGTACCTGCAAGCTTCTTTCTGAAGCCCTGCTTTTAACTCTTCTTGCCATTTTCCTGCTAGGCAAGTAGATGAAGGTGTCTGGGATTCCTCCAGTAACCTTCTCAGTCAATCTCCAAAGAAGGTAGAGCTGGAAAGTGACTTCAGCAGAAGCCTGGATTTTGAGCTTCCCACCAGCCCTCCAACGAACCTCCATGACCTAACTTCTTCCACTGACAGCCTGGGCACAATCAGCTTTGGACAAAGCCAAGGGCAGAGCCACGTATCCAAAAGTAGCAATCCATCCCGGGGCTCAGAGATGATTGGAGCCAAGCCCCAAACAGGACCTGAGACTCCCAGCAAAAAAAGTATGGACAGATCAGTGTCTGTGGAGGTGAGTTCAATTTATATACTTTCACTATAAAATGAGAGAGAGAGTGAGAGAGAGAAGAATGTTCCTGAATTTGCATTGTTGTTGAGTATACTGATACAAGATCTAATCTAGATTTCCAAAACCACCCCAAATATTTGGAAGTATAAAGAAAAGAATAATACATTGAAATCATGGAAAGCACCAGTTGAGAAAAGGTTTTTCAGCAGCAAATGGTTTACAACCACTGGCAAGATTTTCACATTCCTCCACTTTCTCTTTCTTCCATGTAGATTTTTACCAATGTAAGACAAATATAGCTTCCATTTATAATCCTCTATTTTTCATTCATCTTTCCATCTAAAACCACAATATTAAGAAATGGAAAAAATTATACATTAAATTCACAAAATTGGGACACATGATATATAAGGTAATGCATTTTATATGTATATATGTACTATATACATGTGTGCCTGTAGCTTGATGGACCTCAATGACTCAGTTCAAAAAATCTTTGTAAAAAAATTATTTTTCCTAGAGGTTGAATCAAATAGCACTTTTTGCAGACAATTCACCCACATCAGCTTCACAGGAATTATAAAGGGATTTTTTTCAGAATAAACTTCATATACAATTAATAATAATGCAGGAATACATCTCTCTGTAGACATCACAATACTCAGGTCTATTTCAATCTGTTCTTATCATGATTGAAATGTGTCTGCTCATCATTGGTCCACAAGGAAAACTGCTAGATCGGGGTAACAAAGGACTTGTAGTCACTGTAGTCACTAGTTAAGTCTTTATTTAAAGGCTAGATGTAGTGTGTTCAAAAGGCCAAGGGAAGCCACTTTTTTTTTGTTAAAAAAATAGTTTATTTATTAAATTAATAAAAAAGGGAGGGGAGTATAAACAGGAAGAGAAAAAGGATAAGGGGAAAGGATACAAAATCAAGTGATTTAGGACAATGGTAGTAATATACATAGTAATACATAAAAAATTTATATCAATAGTATATTTCTCAAAGTTTGTAAGTAAAAGATATCCTTATTGTTACCATTTATAGCTTATATTATATTTGTAATTCATACATTTAATTTCCAATTTCTAATACGTATATATATATATATATATTGGTTAGTAAAAAGTGATTTATGAAGAGGGAAAATGAGTAAAGAATAGTTGAGGAGATTTGAAGTTTATTTAAATAAATTGAATAGGTAATGAAGTTTAAAGGGCTCGCTTGGAGGCAGACAGCTCTGACAGCCATTTGAATCTGCTGGTCACGGTTTAGCCACAGTGACCAGCATGCAAATTTGGATGATGTACTCATGTACACAATAAAAACAATGACAGGACTTCCTATATAAATATATAGTAAAACACACCCATTTTGTACAAACTCAATGATTTCCATCCCTCCTCCTTAAATAATCTTCTTGAGCAGGATGTTTGGAATGTACAATGTACATAACCAGTTGGGTTTGGCAATATATAAACAAACTGTCAATGTATGTTTAAATGAATTATATCACTATAGCCTCAAGAGCTAGTGTTGCATTTAGCCATAAGACGGATCCAGAAGCCTCTCCCCCTCTCCCTCTCGCTGTCTGATTATTCTCTGCTATTACTGTTACGTTCTCTGTGAGTGTTTTGTGCTAATCACTGGTTTATATATTTGTAAGCTGAATAAGAAAAATATAGTATTATATATGTATTGACTGATTTAACTGTTTATGAGTAGGATTGTTCTTGACTAAGATATTTGCGAAAGTAAATAATATTTATACACTTAATGTATCTGGTTTGTCTTACTGAACCATTACTCACATCTCTGGGATACCAGCTAGATATCTGCTAGGCCTCCATGTTTCCTTTGTACATCCTTGGTAACTCAAGGGTCACTCTTGAGTTATAGTTATCTTGATATATTAATAGAATATATAAGCAGAGAGAGGAGAGTGTCTTAACTGTTTCTGGAACTATCATTTTTCCAGCCCAATTGATGTATATGCCAGCAATTTTCCTGAAATTTTCCAATGAAACAATGACTTTAATTCCCTACTTTATTATAGCGCTTCCCAATCATCAGTTTGGTTCATAAATAAGCTACTTCTGTTCTTAGTACCCAAGATAATGTTTCATTCCAATCAAATTGACAGTTTTTCTCTCCCAACTGCAAACACTCTCTTATATTGTTCCTTGGCAAGAAAGGAAGTGTGCAAAAATAATCCAATCCAGCCAATCACTATTTAACAAATTTACTATCACAAGCACAGCATAATGTAAGTTGGGCTGTGAGACAAAGCAACCATATCAGTAAATAGATTGACCTTGATAACTGCTGAATAGTAAGGATTGAAAGAAGATTTTTTTCTTTTCTCCATCACTTTGTTATAAAAAAACAACAACAGAATTATTTATCCATTCTCCTATTTTTTTCCAACCACAAAGAGACTCAGCACTTGTTGGATTTGTCTATAGAATACACAACATAATAGATCCCAACTGAACAGTATTGTAGAGAAGCCACATTATAGTTAACCCAAACCTATTTTATAGGCTGCAGAACGAGACTGGGAGGAAAAACGTGCAGCCTTGACCCAATACAGTGCTAAAGATATTAACCGCCTTCTGGAAGAGACCCAAGCTGAGCTGATGAAAGCCATCCCTGATTTGGAGTTTGCGGCCAAGCACAAGCAGTCTTCCAGCTGTGGTGGCAGTGGAAGTGTTGCCTCCACCCCAGAGCACAAGCCTATCAAACCCCAGCATGCACAAAAGACCACAGCCAAAATGGACCCCAATGGTCGCCGGGGATCAGGTAAGATAGACACAAAATTGGGTACAGCTTGTAAGGAGAGGACTAAGCAGGATTGCAACATATTGAGTAGAGGGTTTGACCTGTTGCTTCCTGGACTGCCATCATAATGAAAATCCCTCCAGTGGAAGCATATTTTCTAGAGGAGAGAAATAGCTCATGCCCCCAGCTTCCTTCATCCATATATCTATCCCTGACAAACAATATGTTATTTAAAATGGAAACTGAGTCACAACTGAAAGAGATTAAGAGGCAGACGGTGGGAAATTACAAGAAATGCACAAGCCTTTTGGCTAATTCTTGGCAATAGTCAAGGGACAATATGGTGGATTTGATGTAGGGACAACTGTAGAAAATTTAATTAAGGTTTATGCAGTAACCACACATTTACAAACATAGGTCAGCATGTTTGAAGGCCTACCTTATAATACCTATAGAAAAATTTGGATAGTCTTTTGAGAAAGAGTTTATCTTCAACCAGTATTTTATTTATCAGCAACAGGAAAGCATGTTGCAGATATAATTATGAAGAAAGTGTACCCTCAGCTGATTTGTTTCATGTTATAATATTGTTATAACACTGACAGCCTCATGTAATTCATCAGAAAAGGAATCCATGTAGTTGGGTTAATTAATTGGGATCTGGGAAAATGATTTATTTTAATTTGTTACAGATAGAGATTAAATATTCCTATCTCCTTAAAACCTAAGGGGTTTTCTTTCCCCTTAAGTTTTCCACCAGCTACTCCTTAAAACCTAAGGGGTAGCTGGTGGAAAACTTAAGGGGAAAGAAAATATATCCTTTTTCTGTTTTTTCTAAATGTTCCAAATTGCCACTTTCAACATTTCTCCCCTTAGTTTTAAGTTGGTCCTTTAAAAAATGGTCTATTAACCAGGGTATGTATTCATGCTAATAATATTATCATTGTAGATGAGTTGATGGTGCCCAGATATCGTACAGAAAAGCCCTCCAAATCTCCCCCTCCTCCCCCACCCCGGCGAAGCTTCCCATCATCTCATGGGCTTACAACCACGCGCACAGGAGAGGTGATCATCACCAGCAAAAAAGAATCCAGTTTTATGAAGGTACACAGACCTTTTCCCCAGTGAAGAAACATAGACCAGTAAAACCAAAAAGGATCTAGTGGTTTAGCTTTGTTCTTGTCTTTTCATTTACACTTTTTCCTTTCTTGCTTTCATGATATCAGAAAGCTGAATCAGAAGAGCTGGAAACCCAAAAGCCTCAAGTAAAACTGAGAAGAACCGTGTCTGAGGTTGCCAGGCCTGCTTCAACACCCCCCATCATTGCTTCTGCCATCAAAGATGATGATGATGAGGATAGGATCATTGCAGAACTTGAGGTAGGATGGGGAAAGGGCGTTAGACTAAAAGTAAGGTATGAGTTTCTAGAGTTTTGCAAAGAAACCATTTTAACTGACAACAAATTCAGAGAAAAATCTCACCAGATCGGAAATTTGCAAAGGAGAGATTCATTATGTAGATAACTTCATGACTTAATCTCAGCAAATATATATTCTTCACCTGAATATAGTCTTGATTGCTAGAGATTGTTCTCCTGGAAGCTCAAAGTATTCTCTATTGAGCAATAATCTGGTTATTATTTTATTATTTATTTAAGTTGCTATTATAGCAATCTTTCATAAGGGTTTATTGAATCTGCCTATATTTATGTCACTAGGCAATATGAACTGGACAATAAGAACCAGGTCACTACATGTGGCATGCTCGTATGTGATCTGGTTTGCACATTATATTAATGCAAATTCTTTGCAACTGCAGTTTATGGATTTGGAATGCAGACGCAGAAGAGGAAGGAGAATTTATCTTTTTTCCATGTGGGTTTTATTTTAATATTCCAAATTGCCCCCTACAGTATTTCTCTCCTGCAGTTTCAAGTATTTATTTACTCTTACAACTGCATTTTTAAGATTATTATCTGATATGTCAACTATGTTTTATTAATACATTTATTAATTTAGATTTATTAATCACAGACCCTCATGAACACATTGCTAGTGCTGGTCTAAGACTGTAATAAACTAACTGACTGATACATTTTGACATTGACGTAGGTTGTGAAATTTTACCTGTTGTATCATTATACATTAAGACAGACTTTCTCAGCCCGGTGCCTTAAAGCAGAGGTCTCTAACCTTTCCAACATGGTGCCCCAATCTGGCACAGCTCCATTTATGTGAGAGGTCAGGCATGGAACTTTGTGTACAAGTGAAGAGTGCTCACTGCTCACACGGGTGAATGCACACACTTGCCCTCCTCCCGGGCGAGTGGACTTTCACATGCATGCATTTGCCCTCACCTTATGCAAATGGAACTTCACATCCATGTGCTTGCCTATTTCTCCCATGGTCCAGGTTAGAACAGACCGCAGACTGGTAGTGGACCATAGTCCAGGGGCTGGAGACCGTATGTTAAGATATGTTGCACTTCAACTTCTCAATGTCCAGTGACTGTATAGAATTGGTGAATATAAGACTGGATTTCCAACACATATGAAGGACATCAAGTTAGTAAAGGCTTCAGTAAAAGGTCCATACTGATCAAGCAATGTATACCTTACTGATTTTTCTATAGTGTACCTAAAGTCACTTTGTATACTAATAGTTTAGTATCCTGCGGTATAATTATACCGAGGATAATCACTGATATTTTCAATAATATCTCTGCTGTTGAAAATTCAGTTTTATATGCCATAAGTCCTCTGAACTAACTTGAGAATGTCTCCCAAGAAGCATTGTGTTCATTTTTGTATATTTTTATATACAAACATTTATAAAAGATTTTATAGAGCTCAGATTTATATATATACTACAGTATTACACCAAGCAAACAAAATTGCACACATGCAACTATCATATAGTTATTTTAAGATAAATTTTAAAAGGTTATGAGAATGTCTGGAAAATATACCATATACAAAAGAATTTTTAAAACATTATTAAATTATTGAAAGTATTTTACCTTCCTACATTGCCTAAAAAGATTGATCCAGATGTTGATAACATCACATATAATCAGAAATCCATCACTGCAGATTAGATAGATAGATAGATAGATAGACAGACAGACAGACAGACAGACAGACAGACAGACAGACAGACAGACAGACAGACAGACAGACAGACAGACAGAGATAGGCAGGCAGGCAGGCAGGCCAGCAGACACACACACACATACACACACACATTTTTTTAAAGATATATCTCAATAGTTTACTGAATTTTCAGAAGTGATATTAGTTACAATATTAATATAGTTCTATTTCAGAAGCACAAAGCTTATTGGAATCATATTTGGCAAATCCATTGATCTAATATTCAGTGGATGTGTATGGTAGTTTAGTGGTTGGTTAACTTCTTTTTCTAGGACTTTAACTAACTGTTACTTCTTTTTTTATAAAAATATATACAAAAATACTCATTTGAACAAATACTTCTCCAGGGTCCACTATAATTATATAACTAAACCCAGTGAAATAAATTCTACAGTATCTACTGTGTCATCTGTTTACCACCCAGTAGTGACGCCTGTATTTATGTCACCAGGCAATAAGAACTGGACAATTTAACAGATACGTGTAACTTATTATCAGATAATGCTGTTCACCTTATTTAAAAACTATGTATCTGTCATAGTTTTTAATTTAGCAAAGAATGAGATATCAGGAAGTAATCTACCTGCTACCTTCACCCTCAGCCCTATCCTGCAAAAAAGGCACAACCACTTCCTGCACCACGAAGGAAAAATAATGTAATTATGCTTGGAAAAAGTTTTGAAAAATCAAATATGTATTTGTTTATGTTGACAAAAGTGGTCCTGCAGGTTACAAATCCACTAATGGAATCTGGGTAGACTGTAGGGGATAGTGCAGGGCAGTTTAATTATAAGAATTATAAAACCCAAGATTTCTTAGATTCAATATTTTTTTCCAAGTATACGATTGATTGACTTGAAATTCAATACTGAACATGGAGATAATGTAGTTTAATACAGATCAGTTTGAATTAAATCTTGGTCTACAAACAGTATGCAAAGAAATAGTACAATTTTGTGGGCAACTGAATAATAGAAAGTATTCTGCTTAGATGATTCTGAATATTATCTTTTAAATTTAGTAATTTTAAAATATGAGCTAATTTGCATATCAAGAAGAGGTACAGACCTGGAATTGAGGCCATTCTAACATTTCATGTTTGGAGGTGAAAACACATGCAAACCTTCTGTGTCTAATTTATTAGCTATATATGACCATTAGCAGTATCTGTGCTTTTGGCCTCACTATGATGCATCATTTACATGATATTTTGCAGAATAATGACAAAATTCAGGCTTCTATGGCACAAAATCTGACAATAAAAAATAAGGATAAAGATGAAAGCAAGGATAAATCAGGGAAATTTACCTTCAGTTCAGTTCTGCTTGAATATGTGAAATTTAAGTAAAACCAAAAATAAGAAATTGTGTCAAATCTTATAATATTTTTAAGTGTTAGAAATATTCATTTTAGGTAGATTTTAAGTGGGGCATAGTAGAGATGAATAAGTGGAATATTTCTACTGGTATGTACAAAAATAGTGCATTTTCTGAATATGGGATCAGACAAAGGAATACATTTATCTCTGTTTCTTGTCTGATTTAATTTTATTTGTAGCAATACTGTTTAATAACAACAACAACAACAACAACAACAATAATAATAATAATAATAATAATAATAATAATAATAATAAATCTTGTTTCCATACTGGTGCTCTGCACACACATTGCAACCTTTCCCATACACGCACACATCCTTTCATGCAATTTTGCTTCCGCACATACAAAAAAGACCAAATGAATAACAGAATGAAGGCATAGAAAGACAAAGCACTACATGGCTAGTACATTTTTAAAATAGCAGAGAAAGCAGACTATAAAATCATATTCTTATTATATTGCAGATCCATTAATATTAATGACTTTTGAAAGAGTTTAGAATTAAAGAACATTTTATTGGCTATAAATAAGAAATATAGAATTGCCAAAAATATAGATTTGTTAGGAGCTAAAAGTGGCCTGAAATAAACTTTTTGCCATGTCTGCTCAAACATTATTTTAAAATCAATATTTAAAAGTTAAGCTAAAACCACTGATCTTAACCGAGGAGGATTTCAGCTACAGATTGGAGAAACAAGTTGTTATTCACCAATTTCCATAACATTAAAAAGATATGTGGTATTATTTATTGTTGTATTTCCTTTCTAAAGGTCATGCATAAACATGCTTTAAATTCAGGCAAAAGTTCTCATAACTTCATTATATATCATGCAAGCTCTTTATATACTTTAAATAGTTACATTGAAATAGATGAAATAGGCCATATAACCAAGCCTTATGGCTGGATTATTGGTTCTCAGGTTTGGAGTTCTTCTCTTCTTCAAACTCTATTTTAGGTTTAATTTGATAAGTGTTCTTCCTTGAACAGAATTAGCAATCCACATTATTTTGCTTTCTGTATGTAAAAAACAACCACCTTCCGTGTTCTGACTTCCTCAGGTATTTCAGAGAAGCTCTTCATTTATTCCTAAATTTCGTTGCGACCAACCTGTGCCAGCCACAGACATGTGGCCCAATGGGGCCACCATAACCACCAAAGGATGGAAGGTAACAGCTGTTGTTCAGATGGATTACAACTCCTTTCTTCTTTCCTTCTGACTGGTTACCCACTCTCTAACAA
This sequence comes from Erythrolamprus reginae, assembly GCF_031021105.1. Lineage (NCBI taxonomy): Eukaryota > Metazoa > Chordata > Lepidosauria > Squamata > Dipsadidae > Erythrolamprus > Erythrolamprus reginae. The sequence goes on from NC_091963.1 coordinate 111,055,247, forward strand.
GGGTACAATTCTTGTCTACAGCCTTTATTAATTCAGCTTCTTTCTGTACATTAATCGACTAATGGCCTTCATGCTATCTCATCATTCTACTGACACAAAGTAGTATGAATTATGTTGATACAAAATTGAAAACTGACAGGGTACTAAACATATTGAACTGTTTTACAGGAGTATAAAAACTAATTGGGGAACTGGACACGAGTACAATTTGCCATATTTGCTTCTTATTACTGAACTATATCTCACTCTTTTGTACTGAATTATGCTTTCTTTGCTCTTGTAAATAAGAAAGATACTCTGATCAAAGTCACACCATTGTAGTAAGCTTGGATACTAAATCCCACACTTGATAGTGCATTAATTCTGAATTTGGAGTTGCTCCAATTCAACTATTGTCATGTTAGTTATGAGTTAACAACTTATTTCATCATCTTTGGAAATAAAATTATTATTATAGTTTAAAAACAGTGAGCCACTTTATTGAATATATATATATAAAATAAGTGATTACTATTCATATGCATCAGTCTTGAAACTGTTAGGTTTAAGAAATGCTATTGCTGCCTCTTGCCTAACTTCCAAATACATACTGAGATACTACTGATAAAATGATATTGAGGTAAATTGGACAATGGGCTTCATTGGTGTTCAGGGTACTTTCATTTGGGTTTGTTATTATCTTCTCCAGATCCCACAGATTATGGCCATGATAGATTGTATCTCTCACCTGTTATATGTATGAGTTACCTATTCCATAGTGGTTTTTTGCAGGGGGGGGGGGGAGTGTTTAGGTCAAGCTGAGCCTAGATTGTATACACCGATAAGTGCAAGGTAAACAACTGACAGTTCAGTGAACTCCGTGGGAACTAAAGATTGCAGAAAAGAATAAAGATCATTCACAGTGTACATATATACATCACAAAGTGTGTAATTTGTTATTATCTATTTTTCAGCCACAGAAGGTCTGTTAAGGATCTTGCTTTATTTGTTTGCTAATCTTGGGTTAATAAATGTTGAACTTGCTATCTTCCACTGATGTTAATGGAAGTCTTCAACTATAGCAATGTGAATGATGATTAAGGTCTAAAGGGGAATAGAAAAAGCTAAACATTCTTCTGGCATGTAATTTCATTTCTGAGTCCCACTCCCTCTCCTCCCTCTCCCATGCAATTTTAAAATTTGCAATAAACATGTGAAGTTTTTCAGCCTTAACATTGGATGTGAAAATCAGTATTAAAATAACCAAAGAAAAAAGGAGCAATGCCTGACAAGATGATTGCCTCATTGTATTGCATTTTGGAATAAGTTGTCATAAAAGAGGGAAAGGTTTGATTATGGAAGGATTTTAAAATAGGGAACAGAAAGCCTTTACAGAAGAATTTAATTCCAGGATTCATTGTAAATCTTACAATGAAAGGAAAACCTGGAAAAGTATCCCAATTAAATGTGTCTTCTCTCTGATGCTTATCCTAGAAAACCTGGAATGAATATATTGAAAATAGAGATAGCTCATTTATCCTTCTTTCCTGGTATCAGTTTCTTATTTCTCCCATTGAGAAACATTAATATGAATAAATGAAATATGATAAATTAGAACCTGTTTCATGTGGATAGTTGGGTATTATAATATGCAAATGCAATTCCAAAATGAAAATCCTTTATTTATAACTCTTTCCTTGCAGCATATATCTAAATACAAGATTGATTAATACAAATCTTATTTGATTACTACAAAATAAAAGATTTGTTTAATGAGCCATTACAATAACATTACCTTTAGTGCCAAATTGTTTCCAATGATTCATAATTGCTGTAATACTTGGTTTTTGAATTCTGTCATTTCAGTTTTCAAAATAGAATTATAATTAGCAAGTGTCCTGCCAAATCTACATGTCTCTGACCTGACTGAACTAACATTGTTTTAATTCTGATAGCCTCCACTCACCTTACTAATTTTCTTCCTTTGCTTTTTTTTAAAACATTCTAAATACTCATTCTAAAGACTGCATGGTTCTTTGTCGTTTTCCTATAATTCTATAGCAAATATCAAGGATGATGAATCTCCAGGCCAAATGCTGAATCTGGAATATTAGTTGCCTCCATCTGGTCTTCAGGGCTCAAGAATAATTCTTTCCCTGAAGCACTGAAGAACTATCACTAATATCACAGATGTTGTTACCACGTTGAAGCAGTTCTTTGTTAGGGCTTTTGCTATCTCAACTCTTTCGCAAAAAAAGGTCCAGAAAGTTATTGAAGCCAATTCTCATAACCTGGTGGGCATACAAGCAATGGTTTTGAAATACTCAGGACATCTTAAAGTGGCTTATTAATATTAAATTTTGTTTTGGGAAAATTATCCTTTTCCTATCTAGGGCAATTAATCTAAATTCCAAAGGCATAAACTAGATTAAATGAAATGTATATACATATCAGAGGTGGGTTCCTTCCATTTCAGACTGGTTTGCCCGAACCGGTAGCAACCTGTTGGTGAAATCATGATGACATTACGAAACCAGTTTGGTCAGTGCTGCCATCTTTTAAAAAATATATATATATTTTCTTTAATTTTTCTACTGAGCATGTGCAGTAGCCAGCACTGCATATACAATAACCATCTTGTTTTTGACTTAAAAAAATATTTTTTGATTTTTTTGGCACTGTGTACATGCACTCCCAAGCAGCGCGCCTACGCAGTCTGGGAAAAAGTGAACTGGCAGCGAGGTAAGTTAGAACCCACCGCTGATACATATCTATTTAAATTTTCAAACCCATAAATTTATAGGGTGCCATATAAATTTAATAACTTCATATAAGTAATTCACTATAGAATTTAGTATAATCACACTGAAGTTTTCATGAAATAGAATTCGTTTCTTATATAGTAGATGTCTTCAGCTTCTGAGCATTCTTAAGATATCTTGGTTTTGAGAATGAAAAGTCTTCTTCTCGCAGGTGAGCCTAACTTTGCATCTCTTCCTTGTATAGTTTTTGTTAGGAAGAAAAATATATGTCTTCATTTTACAAGCAAGGGAAAGTCCAGGGAAACAATTCAAACCTTTCATGTGCCATAAATACATTATTTATTGCATCACCTGTTAATTAAATTACCGGTAGTCATTTCAATTTACAGTTAGAGATTTGCCGGTGGATAGTAAAATATAAATTTAAATAGGGAGAAATTACAAGTGAGAAAATTGTCTAACTCCAACCCCAAACAAAAATATAGTATTGAAATTGGAGTTATAATTGTACACTCAAAGAAGAGTGTTTATTTTCTGCTTCTGGATTTTCGTCACAAATGAATAGAGATTAGGATCAATTAAAAAAATATTGTAGAACAATCTAAAGAACTAAATGAGAAAGTCCCTATCTATGCTCAGTTTTATAGTAAGGAAAAGAGTATGTCTACATCATTTTTGGATTCTTCTATTATTATGCTCTTACATGCCTTACATTTGCTCATGTAAAGGTGAGGGGAAAGTATTTGGCTTTAACACAATGGATATTGAAAATTCCAAGTCCTTAAAGGATGGCACACTGAAATGCTCTTTTGCCCTTTTCATGGAAGGCTGACAGAAGAGAAGATCCTTTGCTCTAATTTTTGTTGACTCCTTCTTTTGTTGGAAGGATGAGGATGTGGAGAAAGCAATCTAACCTTCTAGCTGTATTTTCTATTAATAGGCTAGTTTACTAGCAGTCCTCATACAGGTAGGACAAACTTCAGTGTCCCAAGTGACCATGCTCCACAATTCAAGTAAGCCTGCAAATTGTAAAGCAGGACGATAAAGCCCAAGAAAATGCTGCAATTCAAGAAATAAGAACTACAATAAAGTCTTTTCTCACTTGCGCTAAACTGAAGCACAAACATACCCTAGCAATTTTCCTCCAGCTTTTTGTTTATCAGGTAAGTCTTCTTTGTTCTCAATTTTAAGAAATTTCATTCCTGAAAGTTCCTAAAAATCTCTCCCCTTGGGCCTATTTTTATGGAAAAAGGCCTTAGAAAAGAAGGCATTTTGAACCTAGCTTAACCTTGGAGAAATTAAAATTTCTCTTTGATTCTCCGCACTGATATTTGTTTATGTAGGTGTTCTAATGTCTATTATTAAATTCCCTGTTAATTATGAGAGAAAGAACACCATCTAAGAAAAGCCTCCATCTTTGGATAATACACACACACACGAATAGTCAGAATAGACTTCTGAATAGATTTGCACGTAGTTGTACTGGAATTAAAGAGTAGCTTATAACAGTATTATAATTAAGTAATACTTATTAAGTATTATAATTAAAAGATAAACATTAATGCAAATGCAAAAAATAAAAGAATAAAAATATAAAAGAGAATATAAGAAAAACTAACAATAGAACAGGAAGAGAAAATAGGTGTATGGTTTAGAAATAGAAGTAGCTTTTAATAATTTATAACCTTTTTATATAATACAATAAATGATCTTCTCTTATCTATAAACAAATCATTAAAACCTTTTGTTCAGTTCTGGTTAGCAATAATCCATTGTTACCTGACTTAATATCTATTTTAAACTTGATCAAATAAGCCAACTTTATATTTCTTTCTTTTTGTTTAAAACTTTAATGTGTCTTTTGCAAATCCAGGTTCTTCTTTTGGTTTGTTATTTGCATATATCTTTTAATTTTTAAAATGGGAGCATGGTGTCTTGTGTAATTAGGATGCCAGGTTGACAAGAAGCAAGCGCACGTTCGAGACCCAAGTGCTGTATGGGATGGGGTGAGCTCTTGTCATTCACTCCATCTTCTGTCAGGGACATGAAAGGGGCAACAATTATGTCAGTAGTTAATCCTTTCAACCTGGAAATGCCTCAGTGCTTCTGACATGAGTGTGATGCAAATGATTAAGACATCATCCAACATCATCTGGTGCTATAAAATCTGTAAATGTTTCTAATATCTAAAAAGCACACTATTAAAATAATTTGATTCTTGAACAGAGAAATTTCCAGATTTGCGCACTGCTTAAATACTCCTGTCTTAATAATTCTTGTATAATTTTTTCCTAAGAATTAGGATTCTCTGGGCCTCTTTTGGTAATAATTCCCATTTTCCTCTTATTTTTCTTTCTGTATGAGTATCCAAATTTCCTAAATGTAAGCCACAGGCTGGCTTGGAGTTATGCAGTCCTGTTACTGAATCAGTGAGGGGTAGTTGGGACTCTGGATGAATTACAGACAAAATCAAAAAGAAACAAAGGGCCTTGCTGGAAAAGCTGAGCAACGGTGAAAAGAAACTGAAATGTTTGGTTCTCTCATCATTTGATGTGTAGTAAAGCCATCATATATACATTCTCTGCAGAACAGAAAGTTGGGATGGGGCGGCTCTAAAAGAGTCTACATATTTTGGTATTTTTGTGTAATTGGTTATGGGAATGGGAAGTATAATACACAAAGCGTCAAAACATCTCTGGAGGATAAACTTATTCAACTGGAAGGCAATATCATATGTTTGTGAATGCTGGGGTCAACCAAGCAAAGAATCTACCGACATTTGCTAAAGGGGCTGGGGTCCATACATGAGACAAACAGCTGTGTCATCCTATCAAATGTCATACTTGGTGATAAGGCTTTTTCTTCGTCCACAGAAGAAGGTGAAGTACTCATGGGGTTGGATAACAAACATGGCACTACAGAACTAAAAAGCAAAGAAGACTGAACTCAGAAGAGATACTTTCTGTTTTGAGAAACCTTTAATGAAGATTGAAAACAGATGCTTAGAGGTAACCAGGCTGATGTTTCGAATAGTATTTTCCCTTAGAAAATCTACAATCCCCTGGGAATGAAATACCCGCTAAATATGAGAAATTGTTTAGGCAGCAATACCAGGATTCTACAGAAGAGGATGATATTTTAAGAGAAGATCAGTAAAGGAATCTGGATGAAAAAAATAAAAGGTGTGTTGATGTCATGACTATAAGAATCCAAGACATTTGAAAAAGACATTTGCCAAAAACTGGACATCCTAGAAGAGACCGTCAATGACTTAGAAAAAAAAACTACCAATATAATTTAGCTGACAGGCATCTGTTGACCTAATATTTCTGGACAGCTAAAATCCAAAGATTAAAAAAATAGAGAAGGAAAGGCAGGCATGAATGTGCCCAGAAGTGGCATAACTATTGACAGGGATGTGAACTTAGAATGCAAGGTCCAAAACAGTGCAAATGCAAATGACAGCCCACCTAATTCTTCTCCAATCATCTCGAAGTCTCTTTTACTATCCAAGTCTCAGTTTCTGTTGAACAGGTTCACTTGTTTGATGTTCCTCTTGATCTACTTCTCTTCTTGATTCTTCTTGAAAATGTCATTTACTGTCTGTCCTCTCAAGATTTCATTTGTTTTCAAGAGAAAAAGTGTGAAACCATCAGTTGCTGGGACTCTGTAAAAATGGGACTTTAGTCTCACTGAAAAGTTAAATGGAATTGTTTTCAATTACATTGTCTGTTCTTTCTTTTTATAAAAAATAGTTTTGGTGTTCTTTAAGTTTATTGCTGTTTCTTTAATACTATTGTAACTACCACATTCTGCTTCCTGTTTGTACTAACTTTTTCTCATCACCATCGAATCTATTTCAAAAATGAATTAAGGACCCACCTTTTTACAGAAATGAAAAGGGTTTTGTTGAGTTTCACTTTGAACAGATCTGAACTACAAATTTAAACTATATGGCACAGCCTGCTTGTTCAGCAGCTGTAGTTCACTCTCAATCATGGAAAAATAGAGGGTGGGGGGTTGGGAGGGAGGAATTCCTTGAATCTCTAATGCCGAATCCTTAGCAACCCATGATCCCCAACAGACAAATCTTTAATAGCTTGGGATGATATGAATGGGGACAGGGAGTGAAAATAATTTTGGATGAGTTTAAATGGATGGTGTCATTGTCCCTTTAAGAAATACCACAGTTTGTCCATCTGCTCTCTCTCCAATTCTTCCAGCTGATAGCCATACTGTATATTTTAATCTATTCAATTCATCAATAGATAGGTAGAAGGGATATATTGTGCTCTACAGAACTAGGAGATTAGATTTGTATTTACTGTATTTCTCTTTCCAAATTCCAGAAAGGGTTTTGTGAACCAACTCAAAATATTTTCCTTTTAGTTACCAAGAAGTCATGGAAAACAATTTGATAAATATGGACTTGGCTTTCTTAATTAAAGTATTTGAATTTGTTTTAGGAGTGAAACATGAAAACTTTCTCAACTCACTCTCTATTCTAAATGTAGCAGAGAGGACAATTCTCTAAGTATTGCAGATGGAAAGATAGAAATGAATTATTCATTTATTTTCCAAGATTGGGAGGTTTTATGGACTTCTTACAGGTCCATAAAATGAGAACATTTTGCAATTTGAACTGGCAAGTAATAAATCAAATACACAATATGCTGCACCAAACAATATTAATGTTGGTGGATGAGAAGAGGCCTCTTCATTTTTTCTGTTTTTGAAATGCAGTTATGAACACCCTTTCTTATAGAGCCAACCATCATAGACCTGTATGTGTATTAGCTGTAGCTACAATATTAATTTCTCTTCCAGTTATTTCAAAAAGAGCTAGGAATATATGTTGTCTTCTGATTTGGAATTCTAGAACTACTAAAGGAATTAGTCTGTGTAATAAAATGAAAGCTTGACAATATCAGATTAGATAGAATTGTAAATATAAAACGTTGCTCTCCTAGATTCTTCTCTTTTCTGCCCTCTGAAGTTGGGAAGAGCAAGCACTCTCTGTAATTTGAAAAAATATTTTTTTTTCTCTTTTGCATAAGCTGTAAGTATCTCATTTTTTCATAGCACTTCAGGTCCAGACATTGGCAATGATACATTTCAATGTGATCACAATGCTTAAAGGCCTGCTTTGGCCTCTCTTCAAAACGAAATCTTCCCCACCCATTTTTCTTCCAATTTATCTGCACATTGGGAAAATAGGCAGTAGATTTATTGCACAGAAGGTTAGGTTTTTCCATGACTTTTCAGATCAACAGTAATAAATATCCAATCTTCTTCATGCTACATTTATCAGCAAAACTCTATGAAATTGGAAGAAAGGAGGCAGCTGGAAGCAGTGAAGATGTTGGGCTTCTACCCAGTTTTGTTACTTAAATTTAATTATGACAGGTTATAGTTAGTTTCTTAAAAGACGACATAATTTCCCCTTAATTACATTTTATCCAAACTACAAAAATAAATAACTGAGAACAAAGTCCTTAATTTGACAAGCATCCCCCAAAGGTTTTCAGGACAATGTTTGGCAACTAAAGTTTATTTCAGATATCTGAGTGCTTCAAGATGAAGGTTTCATTGTGCTTCTTAGACATATAGATATCATTTGTTTTTAACTCTGCTTCCTGCATTTTCCTCTTATTATTCCCCCTCCCCATGCCAAAAATTAAATATATAAAGACAATTATTATGATTCTCCTTTAATCCTCCAGTGCTATGCCAAAATCTAAATTACAGCTACTAGCATTTTTTGAGTTGCAGTATCCAAGAACCTAAATTAATCACAAATTGTGTTCGCAACTTAGCAAGAGTTAAATATTTTCAATCCCGTTAATAAAATGTGAAAGATAAATTTTTTTATGGCTGCCTGATTTTCCTCAATTTCTATGAGTCTTTAAAGAGCTTAATTTTATTTGTTTGAGATGCAGATATTTACAGTTGTTTTATTATTTTCAAGTAGTATATATTAGATATACAAGTGCTCACATTCACATATAGTTTTTTATCAAAGGAATTTATTTTGAAGAAATTGTTCAAAAAAGGTAACCTCTATAAAACATGCAAATCAAGAATATATTTATAATTTGGTTGACAGCCTTTATGCATACCAAGACCTATGTATTTAGATTTAATCCTCTGGAAATTCTGACCATCTTTGAATTAGGCTACACAAATTTCATGAGGTAGAAAGTTGTTTTGAAAATTTAACAAAAAAATAAACCCTGATATTTTTAGGTTTCTGGTATCTGCATGTAAATATATACTGACATGAATATCAACATATTAAAATAAAGTTTATGTACCTGAAATTCAAACTTGTGAATTGTACAATGAAGCCAAATTGTTTTGACAGTGATTTCAGGCAAGAAGTTGCATATAACTGAAATTTGGGAAAGTGAATTAAAAAGATATAGATAACATTGGTAATACTCCAAATCTGTCTAATATATGATGGGAATTAAACACAGCAGGTCCCTATTTGGCTTCTCCTATGTCTCTTCTCTCATATAACCACTATATTAATTCAGAAGGTAAGTTTATCAAACTCTCTTAGTCCTCTTCTCCTTAGACATTCATAAGGCATTTGACAGAATAAAAGATACATGTGTTTAAAAGTTGTTATTGGAGATGGGATTCTACTTTCATCCAGCATAAAGAGTAATTAGCATTCAATAAAATCAGATTAGAGTTTTTTTTCAAGAATCCAAGTTCAGTATAAAAATTGCATATAATTTTGTAGATCTATAAATTGTTGATCCAATTTTTATAATCCGCATGGAGAAATCATAGAGTTAGAAGAGACCATTCATATCACTGAATTAGTTCTCTGTTCATAGTGTTTGTGATTGTTGGTTGTTTATCCTCTGAACAAGCTTATTGACAAGGAACGCAATTAACTCTTGGTAAATAATTCTATTATCAATTATTACTATTAAGTATTATTTTAGAGTGTTGGCTCTCACACCCAATTTGTATTACCCCAAAATATGAGGATTTTCATTCCATTTTTATCTTATGGATAAAATAATAAAAACTGAGAAAAATATTGAAAAATTGAAAATCTAGAACATAACTTTATTTCACTATAGTACATGTCTGTATTCAATTTGATTAAGAGCTTTTGAGTATTCATTAGACACCACTTTCAAGCTAGCTTTGCAGCCATTTAATTGTCATTCCCATATATATCAAATTTATTAATCAGAATGGCAGGGGGTATTTTGAAAAATGCCTTGTTAAAATCAAAATGTATTATATTCTCAATATCCCTATCTATTAAGGTTAATCATCCAAAACCACTAGGAAAATTCATGCTGACTTCTGATGATGATTGCCTCGTCTTTTTCAAATACTTAAAAGTGTTAATGTTAAATTGACTGCTCAATAGTCCTGGATCCTTTAAAGTTCCTGGAACTTCCTTTCTCCTTCCATACTTTGTAAATGCACACTGAAAATGTCAGTGTGCATTTCAGTGTGCATTTCCATGTGGGATGGTGCTGATTTGATTGCAGATTTAAATTTAGTCATAGACAGATGTATCCTGAAAATGTTTTCATCATTTTCATATTTCAGCCCCTTTCCTTTATCCATTTTATATTTATATTACTTATATTATTATTGGAGAACATCGAATGTAAACAAGAGTTAGTAGCATTGCCCATGTCTGTGTGTTCGTGTGTACAATCTGTTAGCATTTTTCCATTTTCACTGTTCAGTTAATATCTTGGCTGTTTTGTTTTGAACATGTAGTGGTAGTATCTCAGGTCATTCCAAACTTTACTTTTTAAGCACTAACTCTACAGGTCTGTCAGTATCCTTCCTAAATTTGGTTTTCGTTGCTGTCAGATCTTTATGTAGGTCCACTGGTTTCTTCTTCCTTGTTGGAATTGGTAATAGGTAGAACATTCCCATTTTTTTTCTAGTATATTTGAACACATACGTTATGAAGGGATGTGAGCCTTTATCAATACTTTGGCTAAAATTGTAATTATTTTGGCACTGCTTTAGACTATTTTTTAAAAAGTTGTATTAAAAGATTTTGACATTTTTAAAACTAGTAATTTTAAGTTGCTTGAGATGAGCGATAAGCCATATTTATTATTACATTTTTGAGCATAAGTTATCTATTTACATGAACTGCTTTACATCTACCTATGCTAGATCTGCTACATTAAGTTATATGAAGAAACCCATATGCTAAAAATAAAACCCTTTATCTCATTCCTACGTTATCCCTGTTATTTTCTGTTACTCAATTAACTTCTCTGTTTCTTTGTTCAACTCTTCTTGTTCCCCAAACCTCTCATACATTTTCAGACTGGCAAAGGAAGTTGGAGTGAACAGAGTAAGGACTCATTTTAAAAACTTGTACAAAACTCGCATTCTGTAATTTCTTGAGCCTGTGGCATAATTATCTGTCTGTCTTTTGACAGGCTGATGAAAGAATGTGATGTGTTTGGTAGTGTAATATGATACTGATGAAACGTTGTTTTACATTTAAAAACTTGAAAATTGAATTTTCTTGCATCACAGCACAATAAAATTGAAACAACTAAGACTGCAAGAAATACTTGTCCTGACGAGAATCCAAAAGGAAAAAAATAGGGGTTTTGTGCATTTTGTGTCAAAATTATCAGACAAATAGTAATTGAACAGTTAGAATTATTGGGGATATTTCATGATATCCTAGCAACTCAATTTACTGGTGGATACAGGCATTTACTTTTGGCAGGAAACACAGCTGCCAACTCACACTATGACATCACAACTGCAGAACCAAAGGCAACACCTTAAGCTATTATTTGTGTCAGTTTTCAACATCCTTGTTTCTTAACCTATCCCCAACAATATCACTTAATCTGTTATTTCCCCAGAGTGGTGGCGGTGTCTCGATTCCAGCCATGAAGATGGTCAATCCAGCATCACGGCTAAAGCAAACCCAGCAAGGCAGCCCAGACAAAAGCAAACACATAAAGCAACGCATGGAATACATGCGCATCCAGGGACAACAGCAGGTAGTTTATCTGTAGGCCACTTTGCCATTATTCTGGGGGGAGTATGCAGAAAGGTTAGCTACTCTTCATTTTGGCAGTTGTGGGGGTGGGGAGTTATTTCCAGGAAAATAGTCCTGTGTCTGAGGCTTTGGGTGGGCATGCAGAGAGGCACAGTTGCCACCATTTTGAATATAGATTCTTAATAGGTCTTTAGATTTGGAGTGTGGTTTTAAAATTGTATTCAGAGTTGATCTTTATCCTACCTGAGGTAAAGTACACAATAACTTATCAGACTGGAATTTCAAAATGAAGGGATACTTATTTATTAATTAACAGTAACAGTAGAAACTGAGAGAATTCCATTCTCTTCAGGTATATATACACCAGCGGTCCCCAAACTACGGCCCGCGGGCCACATGCGGCCCACTGAGGCCATTTATTTGGCCCGCGGGTGAATGACAGGAGCACATCTAATTTTCCATGAATAAAATGTGGTATTTTGTTAGTAACTAATATCAGTCATCAAAAAAGTTGCAAAAGTTTTTTTTCTAATTTTGTCATCCAGTTAATTAAATTCCCTCCTCAAAAAAGTATAACACCAATTATATTTCTAACTTATTAACCATTATGCCAAATTGCTTCCTTCTTTCTTTATACATTTTTCTATAAGCCAAGAAAACCTTGTATAGCCAATCAGATGTTAACAAAAGAAAATTAAAAACAAAACATAAACATATACGAATTTCAGACTTCTTTCTCCCCCCTCTAAATAGTACGTTCCCATTTTGTTTTTTACTTTAAAATAAGGTATGTGCAGTGTGCATAGGGATTTGTTCACAGGTTTTTTTTAAAGTCTGGCCCTCCAACAGTCCGAGGGACAGTGAACTGGCCCCATCTGTAAAAAGTTTGGGAACTCCTGATATACACCAAACACTAGAGCACATTCATTTTTCCAGGTCTACTGTGATCTCAAAATAGGTCTCCCCCCTCGCCGAGCCTTTAGCTCCCTCAGTTGTTAAGGGCCACCCACATGCATCTTTCAGAAGAGCCACCCAGATTTGAGACATTAGCTTGAATTCACCCTTTCGGAATGCCTGGCATATTATAATAATACAGATATAGATATGTCATAAGAGGTGCTACTAAAAAAGAAAACTTTCTACAAGAATTATTTTTAAAACGTCAATTCACAGTAACTCTGCAATATTTTTATACTGGAAGTTGAAAAGCAGAAAAAAGTTAGAGAAATTTCAATAGATGCATTACAATGGCTTGGGGGGAAAAACAATCAAAACCAACCAAAAATATTGAACAAGGATAAATTTAAAATAAATCCTCCAGTTAATTAAAGAGAATCATCAAATGGAAGTTAATATCTCTTCTTTTTAATGTAAATATATGTTTACTACCTATACTTTTGAATACAATTATTTTATAATTCAGTTGGTTGAATAAGACTTCTGGGAGGCAATATAAAAATGGATGAGTTGGTCCCAGAAAGATGCAAGTTATGGCAATCTTTTTCTTTTTAAAGAGATCAATAAAAATCCCCATGGACACTAAGCTTATAGTTCCAGGTATTAATATTTCATAGATGCTGCTGTTTCTATGCAGGTGCTATTTTTCCCTATTGACTTGGAGGTAAAACTTTAATACTTAGCTTAGCTATTCATTTTCATCTGGATTGGTTCCCTTGAGCATGAATTGATATTTATTTAATTTTGATGATCCCATCCATCAAAACAGGTTTTTCACGATAAGATAATAACATCATAATTTAAAAGTTGTAAAAAATAAATAATGATCCATTTGTTATTTCCCATGGTGAACTCAAACAGGGCCTTTTTCCATGGACGTATGTGCCATTTATTTAATTAATTTGAAGGAACTTGAAATAAAATTCAAAATCCTCTGGCTCCTTTATCCATTTAAATTTTTATAGTCCAGCCAGTTAGTAAGGAGGTTTTTTTTTTGAGTTTTCCCCCCCTCAGATTTATTTTTAAATCCTTGTTATTTTTTTTCCTGGTATTTTCCTTTAAACATACCCCAGGTCATAAGAGTATTCACTGGATGATTTGGTTGCTCTGCTATTCTGAAGATCTCTTTAGCATTTAAATAACTGTATTTCAAATGTGTTTAAATGGGTAGAGCAGATATCCATAAAGGGACTGCTGAGGCTGTATCTTTCTTACTCATCTTCCAGTGAGGTGCTGCCTTTCAAAATACAATTACCAATCTCTTCATCTTTTATTTTTCTGGAACTCTGCTGATCTGACTCATCACCTATAGATTCCCAATCAATGCTATGACTAATTATTAGCATGGATTGAGAAATTATGGAAGAATGTCAGAAACGGATAAGGAGCACTTTGCCCGAGAAATAGATATTGGCTACAGACTAATAATTCGGTTATTTTATATTATATCACTGTTCTTCATTTTTCCTCTTCCAATGAGATAAAACTACTCATGCAAAAAAAAAAAAAAAGGAATAGCTAATCTCGTAGGTCCATTTGAGGAGCCCTAACATGCAGAGTGTGCCGTGATGAATATACCAACCATACCTCAATGACCTATTGAATGTTCTTTTAGATTTCAGACTAGGATAAAACTCAAAATACTGTGGACAATTTTATATGCTTTGTAGTGCCTTGCCTTGTCTGTGTAGAAAGGCCTGACAAATTGCAAGCTCTCATCCAAGCAAGGTAGATTCAAAAAGCAATAAACATGCCTGTTACATAGCATCCCAATAACTTTAATTAATCAAAACAGCCCTCTCTAAATTTCAGCAGTGGAAAGGCAAATTATATGGAACTGTCATCAGCATTTAGGCAGAGATGAAAGATACTTTCTGGCTGGATGGGCAGATTGGCTCCCAGTGCATTTTCTGGGAGACTGTATCAGCAATCTCTTCGCTCTTCAAAGCTGCGTCCCTCCCATTGGAAACCCAGTCATAAAGCCCTATCCCAGCACTCCTTTTCTTTCTCTGGTCATACAGTTTTCTGTCAATATGCCTGGATGGAGAAAGAGGTAGGCAAGCAATTTAAACTTCAGAATGTAAAGTATGGCAAATGGTATTTTTATGAGAATATTTCACTGTTGGTACTGTTATTATCATGATTCTGTCATTCCCATAGCTATAGACATTGACAGTATGTTACATGCCTTCATAACAGCTGTATAAATTGTTTACAATGAAAACAACAGATGTTATGTGAATTATCCAATCTGCAGCTGCATATAACAATTTTAATTATTCTATATTAATGCCCAACTTTCACAGCTACATAGGCAATGTAGGAGGTTTCGTTTTTCTCACAGTAGAGGCAATCACAATGCAAATTCTTCCCCAACAACGCAGTTAGAAATAAGAAAACAAAACCTCCCATTTACAGTATTAACAATTTGATTTTTACACCTCTAAATGTAGCATACAAGGGATTTTTATTGGGATTGCATTTGGGAAGTGAAAGTCACCTTTTATTTGACCTTGATATCTGGCAAGACCATGGATACATCCATATAATTCTATTGGCAATAATATATGTAGTACAGAAGTGATTTATCAATGTCTTTTTCCCATGTTTTTTTATTCTTCCCTGTCTAAGATTTAAACTCTTGCAAGTTTTATGATTCTGATGGAATGGAGGGCTAAATTTTCAAATGAAAATCCAATGCACGTAATGAATACAACATTTATGCAGTCAGTTCTGTTCAGCACTAACTTGAGCCTTTCTTATCTGAACATTATCTAATTGACTGCAATGTTTAACATGCAATGCACAGAGACAGTTCATGATTTACTATTCTCTGGAAAATGAAGGAATTACAAATACAATACAAATTTTCTCCTTTACTGGTATCACTATTCACTATTTATCCAAACTTCTTGTCATCCTGCTGTCTAAGTGCATTAGTAATGGTTAGGGTCTTAATGGTTTAGTCAGTTTAGTTCAGCTGGGTTGACATGCTTCTGTGTTCTTGCTGATGCTGACAGTGTACCCAGTGGCTTGCCAACTTTCTGAGGCCACAAAGCAAGGTAACAACCACCATTTTCCCATTCCTTAAGCACAACATATCTACCTGTTTCTCCATCCCCCTTCATTCCCAGAGATTTGCCCTCCCTTTCCATAAATCCCTTTTCCCTTCTTGATCTGAAAGCACATTTGATTTGCTGATGCTTTCCCCCAAATTCACTCCTGCTTCTGCCTTCTGTTTCTCTCATGTGTGAGTAGATCAAAGACCATGGACACTTGCTTTCCCATATTCTCAACGTCTTCCTAAAGGACTGTTTTGCTCATTTGGCGATATATAAACAAGCTCTCCCCTCCTACTCCAAAGGTGGGAGAGTAAATGGCTGATGGTGAATTTGGCTGTCTTCTTTTGACCATTTGAACTGTTTTGCCATTTTGTTTCTAGAGGTATTAAAAGTAATGCTCTCAAAATGCCTAGGCAACATTCTAGAAGTTGTAGTCCCAATGTATCTGGAGGATATCAGACTGGGAAACATGGTCTATTATGAGATATACATTATGAGCAAAATGAGTCTATATGCTCTCTGTCACTGTTTTCTGCATAGCCCCCTTCACTCTATATCTCTGCATCCCATGATTTTTATTTTTATTTATTTATACTTATTGCAATACAAACCTAGCACGGGTGCTGTTTGCCCACCAGGAACATTTCTAAAGGACAGCTTTCTCCAAAACTATTTATGTGAATGATGTGCAGATACATCAGTAGACAGTTGCCTTTATCTCCAAGCTAGCTGCGACACAAAATTTGAAACAGCCAGTGGGCTGAGATTTGTAGGTGATGAAGGCAAACATTTAGAAGCCTCTTCTGGAAAAAAGTCTACAAAAATTATTTGCATCATGGCAACAGAGGGAGCTGGGGCTTAGAGCAATGTGAATACTGTTTTCACTCCACTATATATTTGGAGGAGGATTATGGGATTATCACCAGTACCTTCTTGATTTGACTTATTTGCAGCACTTCTAGTCATATACTTAGACTTGCCTACATTTCAATATGAACTTTATGCATGTGTGTAGTTTTATTGCATGAAGGGAATTTGTGCGCTGGGCTGCAGAAATGAAGCAGCGATTGCAAAAATCTGAGTTTTGTTTCTGCAGCTCCGAAGAGCGGCCAGCAGCGTCCCCCGGCTCCGTAGGTAATTTCGATCAGCGGTTTTAAGCCGCCGGTCGTGTATTTCTGGTTCCAATTGTGGTAGTAACTTGAGAACTACCTGCATCTACCACCTTTAATTTTGTTGGATTAATATTTTTCATTCCTTTTCTACATTTTTCATAATGTTCTCTTATCTTGTAGAGGAATAGCACGACGGATATATGTGCTATCACAGAAGTGTCCATGAATGGATTAGTGTAGCTTCTTATTACTTGAATTGGATTTTATCATTCACCCTTCCAGTTCTCTTCCAACCAAGTATGTTTCTGAGTGCCTTGCTAATATATTTAGTGTAAAATCCACAAGAAATCCCCATGACAAGTGATTTTATTTCATGTGTGTTCAACTATAGAAGAAGAAAATCTTTTATGGGATTACAAAATGGCCAGGTTTAATAGATAGAATTCACTTATCTGTAAGTGATTATTGTAAAAGAAGCCTGCTTATTCACAATGGGTTTATATTTTCTTCTCCTCACCTTTCAGTTTTTTCTTTCCCTCCTTACATCTTTAGCTGTCAAACTCAGAATTACTGCAAAATCTTTACAATATTTAGCAATAAAATAAAAACAGTTTTCTTCCCTCTATGCTAAATCCAAAATGTAGTCTGCATATTATGTCATTCTTCAAAACAAATGATAATCCGAACCAAAAATAGTTTATTTGGGCCTAAATTTGATAAACAGCACCTTTGCAAGTACCAGCATTTCTTTCCTCCTTTGTGCTATTCTCATTTTTTGCCTTGCTTGCTTCCATTATAGGATAATGTTGTTCTAACTTAGTGTCCATGGCTACAAACTAAATATTTTAATTCTTTTTCTTCCTCATTTCCCTAAATTCCTTTTTTTTCAACCTGCCTGTGTGTTTGTACTTTCCCACCTGACTCCTCTTTCACCCCATTCTGTCTTCTTTATGTTGTCTTACATCCATTCCTTGCCCTTGTTCAGTAATCTTCTTAACAAGCTACTCACCTTGACCTCTTGTTTTTGTCAAGCATACCTTTTGCCTTAGGTTTTTCATGCTCCACCTTCTAACAGAAATGTTCCTAATTAGCCCCTACTCTACTTCTTTCCCTCAGTTTCCTTCTATTTTGTTCTGCCCTTTGAGAAGAAAATTTTGTTTTTCCCTTGGCCATTTCCCTTTTCCCCACCTCACCTTCTTTTTTTCCCTGAATCTCGCTTTTCTTTCTAGGCCGCTAGATCAACCAAGGACTCTGGCATGGGGAATGAGACTTCCAGCCCAGTCTCAGAGAAACCTACTTCGGGCAGGACCTCCATCCCGGTTCTGACTTCCTTTGGGTCACGGAACTCCTCCATTTCATTCTAGAAGCTCCTTTGCCAAATTCTCCATTGGTAGTTTTTCCTACATACTGTAATGGGGGGTGAGGGTGGGGGTGGGGGTGGTCTGGGGAGGGCTTGTGTCTCTCTGTTTCCTCCTCCCAGCTCTTCCTGAGGCACCTTGGAAAGGTCTCCCCCTTCCTTATACTTTTCGAAGTACACATCAAAATGGCCGATCTTGGTCACTTCCAAAATGGCCAGTGCTTATACTACTACACTTGATCTTAGCCAAAAGGGCATCTCAGTGTGCTCTAGAATGGCTTGTTGACTGTTCCTTCCCTTCGGTTCCTAAGTTGACCAACTTGTTTATCCTTTTACATGCTATAATGTAACTGACAAGGTTTTTCTATTTCTTCCATGACTCCTTCCTGCCCTTCCTCACCCACTCCTATCCCAACCTCACTTTTTTACTCTGGCAATTTAGGTTCTTGTTCAAAGAATATCCAAACATTCTGCAACATGTTTGGACGTAACAAGGCCATTATTGGGCACATGGTTGGGGGAGAGAAACCAAATCATATCAGAAGCCTATAGGTAGGAAGGGAAGAGACCCATTTCCGAAGATGCCTCAGAACCCCTTGGACATTGCTGCTATTCATCTTTCCTTATATGAAAAACAAAGGTAGTTGTAATTAATAGATTAATATGAATCTTTGTAGGTATGTGCTAAATCATTCATGAATCAATGGTGTTTTGACTTTGGGGCATGTGTGTGCTTCCACTACTGTGGATTTCTGTTGTTCTATTTGCTGTATCAAAGACTGGGGTGGGATATGGGTGTGTATGTATGTGCGTGTGTGCATATGTATGCACACATGCATGTCTCTTGCAATTTGATAGCTTTGGGAGGGAGAGGGTAATGTTCCTTCCAAAACATTGGATTTAATTTAGTAGAAGAATAAAGGTTTGGGGGGGGGGTAGGCACTGAATATGAAGCTGGTAATAATATTAGCCCCTTCAAATCTTCTTATCTTACATTTTTTTAAAAATGGGGGGAAGGAGACAAGACACATCCAGAATAGGTAGCAGAAGGTTTAGCTGAACAGTGTTGAGAACAGGGTTTAAAATGGAAAGCTTCCTAGAAAATTAATCCATCGAATGTAGCACTTTAAATGTCTCTTCAGTGACCATGTATGTGAGGGGAAAGAGCCCCCCAAATGTGTGGGATACCAAATAGGAGGCAATAGTCAGGGAGATGAGGGCGTCAGGGTATCAGAGAAGTTAAGTCAGAAGGACAAAGAAGAGTTTTATGTGACCTTTGCAGCACATCAAGAGACTAAATAATATTTGCTGCAATTGAAGGGGTGCAGGGGGTGGGGCGGGGGCAAAGATGATTTTGTCCAGGTGACTATCAGATTTTTTTTTAAAATGAGGCTGGAAAAATGATGCTGGCAGAATCTTAAATTTGCAGGGATTCTGTTCTTTATTTACGAAAGCTCAAACTAGGAGACGAGAAAGGCAGCAGGTGAGCCAGGAGGACAGCATGAAGTGAAAGAAAGAACAGTTGGGAAAGTTCTTAAATTCAGTGGGACTTTCATTGAAGAATTTCCCGCAGGGTTATGGTCTCAAAAAGAGCTTAGCTTTAGAGTAGTGGGTTGTAGAAAGATCAACCAAATTGGGTGGCTCTTGACTATTTATGGACCGATTGCCAGAAGCTTAAATGTACTACTGTATCTCTGGAAAGGAATTTTCATCTTGAGTTTGGATAGAAAAAAAACCGATCTTTATGTTTAGTAAGTTATCAAAAAGAATTATCTGTATTTTTAACTGATAAGATGCAGAGGTGTTAGAGATTTTCTATTAGATTCTGCATGATGATCTGCACAGTATGACATTTTTTTTAAAAAAAATACAGCACAGAAAAGAAAATATATCAGTCATGGGAATGTGAGTGTGTATGGTAAGGGAAGAATGTTTTGGCTGAATCACAAATGCCAAACTCTGAAACCCTTGTGGATCTGGCAAGAAAGGTGGGAGAGTGTTTATAATCATGGAGAATTTATGCAAATAAAAACACCATGCATGTGTTCCAAAAGGCATGCAAAAAAGGAAGCGGGCTGGGGGAGGGAGGAAGTTCCTTAAAGGAAAAAAAAGGGCATAACCCATTGGAGGGGGGGGTGTATGTCTGTGTGTGTCTCATCATGCACAACCACCATGAAATCAGTGGTACTTGTGCAGATGCAAAACAACATCCTGGCACAAATCCCATTCTTTTCAGTGGTGTTTGGGTGTGATAAATACCCGCCCCCACCCCAATTTTATGTCCTGAAATGTTAAGCACATACAGTATATGAAGAAATATTTGATGTGGAATACGTACATCTGTGAGGGCATGCATCTTCATGTGTATAGCAAAATGGTGTGCTATTGTAAAATAAGAAAATGAAGAGTTTGTATGCAACATATTACAAGATGTAATCACTCCTGGTTTTGTTGACTACTTTGTTCTTTTTAATTTTATTATTGGGACTTTTTGGTGGGAGGAAAGTGGGTATTTGTTTTTTTATGGTTTCTCTTCTGTCTTTTTTTTTTGTAAATCAAATCATTTTTGTATAAAAATTTTAAAAGAATCTTTTTTTGAATAACAAAGTTTTAAAAATGTTTTAAAAATTAACTATGTAACAACAATCCATAATGCAATTTCTTGGGATTGCAGAACAAACAAACAAAAACAAAAAAGCAACCTCTTTACATTTCAGTGAAGTGTCTTAACATTTTATATATTTGTTTTAAGAAATATATTTACATATTATATATATATAATATACGTAATATAAATATATAAATATTGACAAAAAAGAAAATGAATTTCTTGTTGTGTCTAGTATATGGGGGAGGGAGAGTGTGTGTGTGAGTGAGTGAGTGAGTAAGTAAGAGAGAGAGAGAGAGAGACAGAGAGAAGAATGATTTTGTTTTCTTCCTGATTCAATTCTTATGTAACTCTTTGTGCTTTAGAAGCTACATTAAGTAATGATGGTGCAAACAGCTAAAATACTATTCTACCGGGCAATTACTTGCTCCTGAAAAGTTCCATTCTTTTTTAGGGGTGGTTGTGCAGGAGATGTTTCCTATTGGTTTTAGCTTTTGACATTGTGGAAATTGTTTCATTAAGTTTTAACGTTCTAGATTTGTGTGTCAGTTTTCCGTTATTCGTGCTTCCTTTTTATCTCTTGTATATCTGGCAGGAAGGGTGCCCACTCAATTACTCCCCTTTCTCTCCTCTTGGGCAGACAGACAAGTCAAAAGACAAGCAAAACAAGAGCTACATTTGAATCATATACTTGTAATTGGTCTTGAAGGCATATTCCCTTAACAATTGTCTTTAAGCTGTGATTCAGAACTTGAGGATAGTTGGAGATAGGGTTAATTAAACAAAAGAATTATTTGTGGAGATTCTCAGTCATCAGGTCATGGTTGTCCCAAAGGTAATTTCCTTTTTTTTCTTGCTGTGAGCCGCCCTGAGTCCTCGGAGAGGGGCGGCATACAAATTCAATTAAATCTAAATCTTTGAAGGCTTCTCATCCAAAAAACTTCTTCAGGTCTGACTGAAAAAGCTTCAGTTCCGTCAGAACTGAAGTAACTTCTTGGATAAGAAGCAAAATGTATTCATGAAAAAACAAATAAAGCCAAGTATGCCTTTTGAAAAAGCATTTTTGGGACAAACAGAAGAATTGTGATTGGACTTCTTAGAATTTTTGGATTTCCTAGAATGGAAATAGAGAGTGCCCCATAGGTTTTTAATTATTCTACTTACTTTCAATTGATTAAAAAATATATTGAGAATTACATATAGATGTTTTAATTAATGCCACCAAAGTCATATGATTCAGACCTCAGCTTCTTTTGTGGAGCTCCAAGAATCAGTCATTCTCAGCAAATACTTTTACATTGTAATAGGATTAATTAATTCTAATCTACTTTGAAATTGTCATATCTATTATTTCTTCTTTCCCACATCAAGCTCTGGGCATAATGAAGAATGAAATACTGTAGGGTGTTTGTTTCCTAATTTAATTTAAATTTAATTTATATAATTTTAAAATTTCATATTATTGTCATCACCATGCCTAATGAATCTCATTCAGAAGCCTACAGCACATTTTAAATGAAGAATCATATTCAGTTCTGACGTCTATACTTACAAAGTTTGTAAGATCAAGAGAACATGGACAGGCCTAAAATTTTAAATAGGCATATCCAGAATAAAAGAGATAAATTAATATTAATATTTAACAAATGAAATAGATGTCTAAGTAAAACATAATGTTATTCCTTCAGCAGCAGTTTATTGTTCCTCTAAGACGTTAACAAAGATTATAGGCAAAGCATTTTTTCATATGCCCATCATCCATCAATTTATTTTCTTAAAATTTTAGATAGATCTCTAAATCTAGCAAAATGTATTTTTTTTAAAAAATTCATATTGTCATCAATAAGCCGATCAGTTCTAAAATATTTGATATAATTCACAAGGATTTAATATACACTCTACATAAATTTCATTAGTCAACTCCTATTTATTGAAAAAAATATGTACACACAACTGCAAAGAGTTTGACCTAAATTTTCAGGAGATTTTACCTTTATGCTTTTTAAGATAATAAACCGTCAGTATAACAAAGATGGTTCCCAGGGGTTAACTGCTGAAGTTCAAATTCAGTGGTAAGTGGCATTACTAGATATTTTTACTAATAAATAAAGCAGGGGCTTCAAGCAATTCCAAAACTTTGTAGGCCTTCCGGGAGGATAACTATGTCGCATTAGCTAAATATCAGGAATCTGGTAATCCTTTTCCAGACTAACAAATGTTATTACTATAAAAGGCACAAATGTTTCTGAACTACAGCTCACTTAATTCAGTGTATATTTTTATATCTTTTATAAACGTTTGTTAGTTACTCCTTCCGATTCAAAGCTCTAAGAAAAATATATGTCAAAAATATATCCCCGGCCTACTTTTAAGATAAGACAGATGGAACCTTTTTAAAGATCTAAGCTGAGGCAATATGTGTCTTCATTTGGGGGGAAAAACTTTGTAGTGAGAAATTCTTGGATATCTCTCAGATGTTCTTGGATAAAGACTAAAGAAACTTACTTAACAGAATAAAGTGTCTTCAAAAGAATAAAGCAACAGGATTTCTAAAATCTGATGAGAATTGTCTGTACTGTAAACAGTTTTATAAATTCATCCCGTAATGTCTTAAATTAATTTAAATGTTCCTCAATGGATTTTGGTATTTACCTTTAATAAGGTAAATTAAAAGTATTTTATACAATCTATGCTGACTAAGGACTAGGGGAAATGAAGTCTTATGTATCCAGCACTTTAAAAGAAGACTGTTTCACAAAAATTGTTTAATAACTCTGCCAGTGATTGTTTTCAGAATTTGGGGAAAGGAACCATTACAATAAAAGAGGAATTGAACTAACAGTGTATATTAATATCTGTTCTGCAGCAAATAGCAACAGAACAGAAAAAGTCAGAACACTTGGCTTTACAGAACTCATGGATATGTAAGATCATTTTGGGGTCCATATAATTTTCGCACAGAACTATTCATTTTAACCCTGCTAAAATGATTAATTTGCCCTATATATCTTTCCGACTAATGTAGATTAGAAAATCACAGAGTTCCTACTCATCCCATTGTTTTGCATCTTACAATATTATTCTATCACGAAGCTCCAATGAAACATTTTAAATTTTTTGAAATCGTTTAATTAATTTATTTTGAAAGCATTTAAATTTCAAACTGTTGAAATATGCTAAATTATGCACTAAAATTTGGTAGTGAATCTAGAACAGCAAAAGACAGACATCAATATAATAGTGAAGTCATAACAAATAGAACATTGCTATAATGTCTTTAAAAAACTAGAGCATATTATAATAAATTATGGAAAGGAGTTCAGAGAGACCCTATTCCAGGGGTCCCCAACCTGTTGGGAACTGTGCCGTGCAAGCAACAAACATGCATGCAAGTGCATGAAGGTTCATTTGAACAATGGTGGGTGCACGTGTGAAACCATCCCTTTTTCCTCTCCGGTGTTGCCGCTGCCAGACCACGGAGCCAGAAAGATTGGGGATCACTACCCTATATAGTAGTGGCATCTGTGTCAAATCATAATGATAGTAAAATGACAAACCACATGTGATAACAATTGCATTCTTACATCACACTCTTTGATGTAACCACATAAAGTACTGGTATTTATATGATTTCAATATGCATGTGTCATATGCCTCTACACATATGCACAGGCTATTCCTTAGTATGGATTTCTCTTCAAAAATAAAGTTATACACATGATATCCTTGTTGCAAATTTACAATATGAAAATACAGAAATTAAGCAAAATAACAAGATACAGTCAGCATCACATACAAACTATTTCCCTAGAGCAGGAAAGGCAAATTTTATGCATCAGAAGCCAATTTTTTGATCCCATAATTATTTTATGATGACTAGGACTATAGAGAGATACGCTAATAATATTTTGAATTTTTGAGTGTATTGGTGGAGTGGAGGATTTTAACCTTTTTCTTTTAAGTGTTCTGAGGATGATTGCTGAAAGTACATATTTGAAGTCTTAGGTTCAAATATGCATTTCCTCCATCTGCATCAGAAAAAAGAAGTTGTGCCATGTATTCAGTGATGGGCTAGCAAAATTTTTACTAGCAGACTGTGGGCGTGGCTTATGCATTTTGTTTCAACATCTTTCAGTGCAAATTGGGTGCTCTGGGGTGGAGCTCCAAATTTTGCTACCAGAACTACGTTCCTGACCGTTCCCGTAGGAGCCCATCACTGCATGTATTGGACTGGAATATAGGTTTATTCTTTTAAATTTACAAGGCTATAGATTGCTTATACTTATCCCACAGTAAAATTTTACTTTGTAATCAAATAACACAATTCTTTTCAGAAAATAAGATAAAGAAACCTTATCTTGGAAATGATAGGCCTACAACAATTAGATTTAAGCCAAGTTGTTTTCTGTATTTAAATTATACATAAATATTTCTGCCAATGACTATTATTCTGGATCGCCAACACAAATAATTCAAACAACAATATAGTTAAAAATTAAGTTTAAAACTATAAAAGGGTCACCTTCTCTCAGCCTCCAAATCTGATTCCGAGCCAAAACATTGTCTAATGTTTTAGGATTAACCAGCCCTAGATGGAAGTGCTCGAGAGCATCTTAGCTCTCCTTTAGAACAAGCTCCCAATTGAGCTTTTGCTCTCGAATGTTCAGCATTCTATCAGGAGTCAAAAATACCTAATTTTTGGCATTGGAATATTGCCTTTATTTTTTATATTAACTTTTAATATTATCTGGACAAACACAAGCTGAATTGTGTCTAAGCATCTTTTTTCTAAATTAGAAAACCATTTTTTTCCTTCTAAAAAATGCTCAGCAAACTGCCAGTATGGTTTATGCTGCATTATGCTACATCATCAGGCTGGCTAAATATTTGAAAATTCAAATCATGCTATTCAGCATGAAAAAACTAAAATGGTATAATTTTATTATCTTACACCATTTTGTAGACCATTTTATTACTTCATTTTTCATACATATGTATGAAATACATTATTATGCATTGAAATTTCTCTGCAGCACCAACAGAAGATACCTATCGAAAAAAGAGTACTAAAGTTGCAAATTATGTTACAGAATGCCTAATTTACTCTATGAAGTGTTAGTGAATACACATTCTTAGTGACGGACATGCTAGCATAACATATATATTTCCCTTCAATGTATTCAAATTATTTTCTTTTAATCTTTATATATAAATTGGTATCTCCCCTCCGATTAGCATTTTAATGCTGCTTCCAAATTAAAATAATTTTTGAAAACTAAAATAACCCTTTGTTGCTGAGAACAGAAACGGCTATTTCTTAGTTTAGATTTGTGAAGAAGATCTTTTTAACTCTGACATAAATTGTGTGTCTTGCCTTGCCCAGAGCTCAAGTTCGGGCATTGTTACTCAAAGGAATCTGAGTAGAAACACTGGGAAAGTTCTTGCCTAATAAAAGATTTGAATATTCTGTTTGGGTAGGCCACTGGGCTGATTTAAAACAACGTAGTTGTTTACAGTCCAAAACAATAAGATCTATGTTTGCTATTTTAATTAACTGTGCTATAATGGAAAATTAGTATCATTGGATTTAAGGCTTGCTCCAATCTAGCATTTTTGGAATTGGTTTTCAAACTGCATTCTGGAGAACCATATAAAAGCAGTGAATTTTATCAAAATCTCCCTAGTGGACCACAAATTACATACGGTCATTCCTAGTCATCTTGATGGAGGATCATGGGAACTGAGATAGCTGGAAAATAGCATACTCACTTCATGCTGACACCAACAAACTAGCTCATTCATGCTATAATCTTCTTCAAACTGACTATATCAGTGACAGCGAACCATTGGCATACATGCCACAGGTGGCATGCAAGCCATATCTGAGGGCATGCAAGGGCAATGTCAGCTCCAGCATACATGCCCGTGCTGGCCAGCTGATTTTTGTTGGGTTTTTTTTTTTTGCCATCCCCAAGGTTCAAGAAAGGTCCTGAAGCCTGGGGATGGTGAAAAATTTCCCAATCGGAAGTTCATTTCCAAACGTCCGGTTAGCCCGTTTAGCCATTTTTTAGGGGAGAGCAAAAAGCAGCCCAACGGGCTACTGGAAGTCTTCAGAAGTCTCACTGGCTTCAGTGAGGCCAGTGAGGGGGGATGCAGAATACGGGCGGACAGCATGCATGCACAGGGGAAGAGCATTGCATTATGGATGTGGGCATACACGTTCACGCTATCTTGCATGCATGCACCATTTTGATATTAGAGCAAAACAAAAAAGTTTGCCATTACTGGATTCATTTAAAATATTGTACTGAATCCTTGCAGCACCTAGCAGGAATCTATGGCAAAAAAGGATGTCACAAAAGGCAAGTGTGAAAATATTTTTTCAGAGTATTAAAAAACCCGAATAGACACTTCTCTATTGTTTTGCAATAATTTGTCAGCAATACATAGAAAAAAGCCATCATTTTTGGAATCATAATGACTCACTGCAGCTGTTTAATTCTCATATTTGTTGATGTGGAAAGAGAAGAACAAATTCTCTACAGAGCTAACCACAACATACAGTATATGATTTTAAGGCTTTAAGCATTTTATACAGTATTTCAACTGCTCTTTCAATAATTTTCTTCATCTGTCTCAGTTCATTTTTATTTGATTTCATTTAAAAGAATAAACATTTTTCACCCCATGCTAAGCAACTGAGTTTTGAAACTTTTGCAACTGCAGCATTTTTAAAGTTCAATTGATATTCTATGTCATCACAAGCTAGGAATCAAAGTCACTAGGAAGTCACTAGGAAGAGTAGAAGGAAAGAATAATAAAAAACTTAGGCAGCATGAAGTAAGTTTTCTTCACTGGATTAAAGCAAAGCCATAACCATGGAGCAGCCATGAATATAAACAGATTCCAGTAATGCCCAGTCTCCCGATCTTTACAAACTATTATTAACGCCATGTGACCCAACTAACCCACTTGGGAAGTGTCTGCCACAGCTGAAAGGCACTAAAGTGACCACTTCCTGCCATAAGGTGCTGCATAAAAGTCACTTTGGACAATGGTTTCCTTCAGGCAAAATCGAAGCGCAATAACATCAGGTCAACAAATCTTGCCAACAGTCTTTCTTAAGGTAGCTTTAAAAATCAGTTAAGTGGGAAGACAGTGATCTCCAGAACCATTCTGTTTTAGATCCTTTAATTTGCCTAAAAATACACTTGTCCTTTAAGTACGTGGCATAAATGTCTGTATGTATGAATGTGTCACATCAAACTGCAAATGAGCAACACAGTAAATTAACTTTCACAAATAAGTCTGCTTTCCTTTTATTTAAAATAAGTGTGTGTGTGAGAGTGTGTGTGTGTGTGCATGCGTGTGTCTGTGTCAAATTTAAAAATATAAGTTACAACGTACCAAGCTATGCATGTACTTTTGATGTAATAGGTATATGTGCGTGTTGTGGGGGAAGCGATCACCACTGCATGCCATGAGCCTCGCTTTACTTGTCTGGTTGTTGTTTTAAGCACTTTATTAAAAAAAGGTTAAAAAAATAAAACAGAAATCTTTGAGCACTGTGTATGAAAGACTGATGACATATCTTTCGCATGGATTTTATTATGTACTGTTTTTTTTAAAAGGGAAACAAAAACAGTGGAAGACCACTCTATTTAAAAAAAAAGACACCATACCAAAACTGGTTACTGAAACAAGCAGTCTGAAATACACTGTAAGTTTTGTAAATCTTTTCTGCTATCTGTAGGTAGAGTCCTATGTATAAATTTTATGCCATGTTTTCTTCTGTGACAACTGTGATCTTTGTTTGTCAGAAATTCCAAATGAAGGAAGGTTGCTTTTTTCCTTTAATTTTCCTTTTCTTTTTCCTTTTCTCTATTTCTGGTGTTTCCTAGCAGTGTGTCTGAATT
The DNA here is from genome assembly GCF_031021105.1 of Erythrolamprus reginae. NCBI lineage: Eukaryota > Metazoa > Chordata > Lepidosauria > Squamata > Dipsadidae > Erythrolamprus > Erythrolamprus reginae. The sequence continues at coordinate 111,084,025 of NC_091963.1, forward strand.
TAATAAAATACTCTTTCCTCCCCATAACAGTTTTCTTAAGGTTTCTTTCTTAAGCGGTTATTCCTTTAAAACAAACAGATGCGAATTACAGTTTTAAGGGTTATTCTTTTTTAAAAATGTGATGTACAGTTTTGCTTAGAGGCAGGTGTTTTGGATTCCATGCAACCAAAGAAGTTGAGCAGATGGAACAGGAACAAGAGTAGCTGTGTCCTCTGTTTGAAGAAGCCTTTGGTCTTGAGTGATCTTTCCAGGCTGGCTTAAAGGTAAAGAAGGGAGTTGGCCCAGAGGTGACATCTTGGCAGCAATCAGGACTGAATGCAGACCACCTCCCCTGCTATAGGAAGGAATTCTACACTGTATTTCTATTTAGTTAACAATCCTTGGGCTTATATTAATTTATAAATTAGCATGTTAAATACTAAGCTGTTCTTATGTGCATCTTTTGCGGAGTGTATAAACTGTATAAACACCATACCCTTTACATTGTCACTTCTTATTGACTGATTTCCAGATTTGGAGCTTATCAGAAGATGAGGGTTTATCTTTTGTACAGCCCACTTTCTGTTTTCTAAGCTCTTAGATGTAGAAATACAAGCACATTATGTCATGCCCTCATTTTTGTAACATCCATGCTGCTCTGTCGAGAGCTCAAGAAAAGGAAGATAGACTGCCAATATAAGCAGAAGATGAAGAGCAAGTAAAAAAAGAGGACCAAAAGTGGGAAAAGGAGAAAGGCATTAATGGATGCTAATTTACTCCTCCAAATTTATTCCAGATTAGATCTTTTTTAAAAAATCACTTCTAAATTGTGTCTATTTAGATTAATAGTAAATTGACTTGCTGTTACTGTTAATAATTTTCTACATTTTATTGTTGCAAAATAATCTTGAAACTTATGTTTGATAAACCCTCTGAAGCAACAAGAAGAAAGTTCCCATGTGATTATATACAGTTTCAGTGCCTGATATAATTCACTAATGCTTCATATGCGTGCAGGAAAAATATCAACTGTGTAATATGTAGAAGCTGCATAATTTAAAATAGTAGGGATCTCATAGTGTGTTTATTTTTAATGTATTACAGTGGAGTGTGAAGAGAACTTTCTTTTGTTAAACTTCTGCTTATGGATAATTGGTAATTGATGCAAATAAATCACATCTACTAGCATACTTTCAACACTATTAATCCATAGTATGTTTTACTAGAACTTATACTTTAAATAAGTAAGCAAACTTGTTTTTTGAATAAGGCAGTTTATTTCCAATATATATATAATTGTAATTTTGGGGCTATATTTAAAGCAGAATTGTTTTGTTTGACCATATATATTATACAACATAAAGATGAAAAGAGGGACAAACCATGTAAGGAAGTTTTGTTTTTTCTAAAAAAAAAACACCACCAAAATATCTAAGGTTGTATAACTTCCATTTTTAAAAGGAAAAAAAGTATTGGGTTTCCCCCACTCCCCTTAAAATCCTTATAAACTCTTTATCATATGTTACACATGTAAAAGCTATTTACAAAATAAATGTGAAAAAGGTGAATAAAACTTTACAGCACATAGTTGCATAAAAGGATAAGGACAACGTATTACAATACAGCCAACTACTTAATTTTGTTCAATTTTAAATTCCACACCTGCACACATGCTCCTTTTTAAAGTCTCAATGGAATTGTGGTTAGACACATACTTAGAACACATGGAAGACAGAGCAAAGCAGAGACAAATTTTCTGCTTCTTCAAATACAGCACAAACTGTACATCTGTTAAGGAAGTTGTAGTTTTGGTGGCTTGTGGTTTACCTTCCTTTTAGGTTTCCAATAGCACAGAGTTTAAGTTCTTTACATCCCATTAGGGATTGACTTTCAAAGTCACAAACAGGCCAACACTAGAAGATAAATGGGCTTTTTGCAGAGCAGACATACAATTACCTAAATCCTAGGTGAGCTTTCAAGTTTCATAATGTTCTTCAAGCAGAAGTAATAATGGAGTCACGCGAACAATTAAAATTTGAAGTTTTTAAGATTGTTTACCTCAGTGAAATATTTTAATACATTTTATACATTTACTGACCACCTCTTAGGCTAACACTTCAACCACCAGACACTGAAGAGACTGTAACAAATAGGGAAAGAAGTCTTCTTGTGAAAGGCACATATAGATAAATTGGGATGCCTCCCTCAGAACAAAAAATAAAAACTGAAACAGGTATGGTTCTAAGAAGGGCTTGAAGAGAAGTCAACATGGTAGCTGCAAGTAGATGATCGTATCTCTGTCCTTTTTTCATGTTGCACACCAGATGCATATAAAAAAGAGCTGCCATTTGACAGCACCAAGGAGGCACTTCTGTAATACCGTGACTTCAATTGAAATTTTTGAAGTATAAAACACCACTTTAGCTTGTAGTCCAACTCTACTTCACATGGAACTGGGTAGTCTCAATCTGATGGATTTTGTCTGGAAGGGAGAATCCAGTTGTGAGCAAAATAGATGTTTTGTCACACATACACGGGCAGTGAGATAATGAATCCTTAAGAATGATTGCAAAATGTTTTTTTAAAAAAAAATCATATACACAGACAGACACTGTTGTTAAATAACAACCCAAAAGACAATCAGTAATATCCACCAGCAGGGATGGTTCAAAAAGTCAAGATCGTATGAGGGAAAATGTCACATCTGCACAATAGAAAGTCTGCCTCTTTTTCATCATGAATCACACAGCTTCAATTGTTGAATCACACAAACCATCTTGACTTTTTGACACACCAATAGTGGGTTGTGATGCTTCTGGGCATGCATAGAAGCGTCCTGGGTGGGTGGGCACAGCCTCCTGCTGGCACTACTATGCCACACCGGACTGGACCGGGTGCAACCCACCGCTGTGGCAGCCTCTTCAGGACAACTCTGTTTTTAAGGAAAGGGAGCTGAGGCCATGTAAAGCACCAGTCACTTGCCCAGTTCCAGAGGTAAAACGCTGGCCTAATTTCATGTGAGATTGTTGTGACAGTTCAACAAGAATGCTTCAAATGTTTGACAGTTCAGTATAGATCAGGGATGTCAAACTCAAGGCTCGTGGGATGGATCCAGCCTGCAGGGTGATTAAAACTGGTCCACGGTGCTGGCCTGGAAAAAGCAATGGTTTGGCCCGTAGTGCCTCTGTCAGCCAAAACAGGGAGCGCCCCATTTTGGCATGGATGGCCTCCTACAGCACTCTGCTGGCCAAATGGGATGTGGGGGGAGGCATGCATCCCTCCAACACCCCGTGTTGACCAATAAAGTGCTGGAGGCCATCCAGGCTGTAAAGAGGTCATGGGGGGGTACGTACAGCCCACCCTGCACCCTGTTTTGCCTGGCAGGTGCTGGTGAAGGTGTCCATCTCATCTCCTGGGTGCAGCGGTGGGCTACGAGCCGGAATGCTAAATTGCGCTTGCTGCCGCAGCTCATAAGTGCTTGCGGGGGCAGCGCGATTTTGCTTCCGCACCTGTGGCGGTAGCAAAATCACGCAGGTTTTCCCGTGTTTCGGCAAGGGTTTTTTTGCTTCCGTGCATGCTGAAACATGGGCACACCTGCAGCTCCGTGTGCAATTTTGCTACCTCCACAGGTGCAGAAGCAAACCCGTGCTGGCCCCACAAGCACTTACGATCCGCGGTGGCAAGGGCAATTTAGCGTTCCGGCTAGTAGCCCACCACTATCGGGCCAGCTCACCAAGAATTGCAAGGATGATCCAGCCCTCAAAGAAATCCAGTTTGTCACCCTGGTATAGATGCTACATTCAGTGTAGTTTAAAATTGTTTTTACCTGTTCAATTGCCAAGCCACTAAGACTAGGTTAATCAAGACAGACAGTATTCCTGACCCTTTCATTTCACAATGAAAATGAAGGCAGGTTTCAGAGGCCTATTCTGTTCTTGGTTGGAAAGTTACAGAATGAGTATTATATTTGTCTTTGAAACTTTAAAAGTGAAGAATCAGTAATCAATAAAATCTCCTTGCTGCATAAACAGGACTTCAGTTTTGCACCAAAACATAAATTGCCTCCCCCTCTTCCCACCTTTAAAAATAAAATACTTGGAATTATTATCAATCTGGCAAACTCCCATTTATTCTCATTCTGTTTTGGCCCTACTGGTGCATCTGTAGTAACACATGCTTCCTGAAAATATAACATTGCAACCAACCCTGCCGGGACCATAAGATAGCATTGGGTCAGAGTGTTGACATTTAGTGCCTTTAGTTGCTGTCAATTGATGTTGGTAGAGAGGAACCATCAACTTTAATGCACTTTGTTCTTAAAAAGACCAGATGCAAAAGCATTTCTTTATGATAACATCTATACAAAGCATTAAGCTAAAGATAACCCTTCCTACAAAAAATAGCTATCTGTCATTAAACCACAGACATCGTAGAATGAGCTAGGCAGACTATAGTGAAAAATGTACTGCATCATGTCTATAACCAGTGTGGCATACCCATTTAGGTGCTGCATTTAATATCAGCAAGACCAGCACTGAAATCTATCCTTAACCGAGAGCATCTTGTCCCTTGCCTGTTCTTGTTGTGTATTGGTTTTGCATTATAACCTAATATATTCATTGACATTTTTTAAAAGCCTGAGTTTTATATTTGGTGTTACAACTGGAATGTCATCCATGTGTAATACCTGGAATATGATAGATAAACAAAATAACACAACATGTGATAAGAGAGTTATTTCGATTAAAAAGATATTTCCTTTTCATTCAGTGATAACGATTTTGGAATGTATCAGCAAATACTGAAATTCAAGAGTAATTTGTCACTTTTTCTGTTATTATTATTTTTCCAGAAAGAGTACTTTTGATGGAGGCTATGTTATACACAGCAATTTGCTCTGAGACACCCACTGAATTTCAAGAATGTCAGGATTTTGATTTGGTTTCCCCGCAAAATGACTTTTTCATTTTCTTTTTCAATTAAAATATATCTTGACAGGAAAGTGAGAAAAGTTATTTCACAGCAACATTTTTTTCTTAAGAGTTATGAAACTCCTTCCAAGGGAGTAACAATTTTGTACTTAGGCATAAAGGGGTGAAGTAGTAACTATTACACACCAAAACATTTATCTTAAAAGATAATCTCTCATATTTATTCATCACAAGAGTACTTCCTGCTTTTATGACCAAATGAAATTCTACAGAGACATGTGTGGGATCCACAAGACAAAAACAAACAAACAAGAACAAATGTTAAGTCTCTCTTTTTGAAGGAATTGCAAGGAATAGCAAAATGGAAAACCCTACTTGATCTGCAACATGTAATAAAATGGCTCCTTGGTTTACTTCGATGTGGTATAATGAGAAAACTAAAGAGAAGGACACTGTTGAAAATAAATGTAGCACCATGAAAATCAAATATTGCTCTTTTGTGAGAGTGAGTGAGTTGTGGAAGTTACCAGTAAAGCAGAAAATGGCACGGACTTGACATTTCAGCCTTTCATCATACCAAAAGACTTGAATGGAATCATGTCAACTTATGTTCTGGAAATTTTAAAAGATTAAAAAAATAATAATTCTGAAGCTCCTTTTTGGCACATCTGCACAGGGCCCTGGTATGTTTTTCCTCTACCTCTTCTTGCTCTTTCCAAACCCAAAAATCACATAGTGCCTCTACTCATCCTTTCCACCTCTGAGCATAGGAAGTCACATAGAAAAGCACTGTTAACTAACACACAGTACATATATGCCACCTTAGCAGGTGATTCAGTCCACACAATTATCATTTGCATGAGCTAATTTTCTTCCTAAAATACTGCCCTCGTATATTCTGCATATACAGTATTGTGTTAATGGTGTTAATCACATCTGTTTCCCCCTAGACTGTACTATCTGTTATTAGGAGATAGGAGCAGAGAGTGCTATTCAAATGGGGATACTGTCACAGTCTGAAAGGAAAAATCAATCTGGAAAAAGTTTGCATCCTTAGCTAAGATTTACAAGAAAATCTTAGATGAGTTAAGCAAAAAAGTGGGACTATATTCTTAAAGGCACAATGAGTTGTACCATTTAGTACTGTATCATTTATAATTCATATCATCCATTGTATATATCATGTTAGTCTTGCAACAAAACCAAAGCATTTTGAAATGCTGTTAAATGCTAGCAGATTTACTGCAGCCAAAGCTTTCAAAGCCAAAGCTGCAATACATCAGATAGTGTGATGCTATAGATCTCTTTGTGACTTTTGAAAATTAGAGACAACATCACTTTAGAGCAGGGGTGTCAAACTGGCGGCCTGCAGGCAAGGTGCGTCACATGCACGCCACGCCCACCTTGGCCCTGCAAAGGCAAACAGGTTGTGACACGTGATGAGATCAAGTTTGACACCCATGCTTAAGAGGAGCAGGAAAACAGCAGTGCCCTTTACATGTTGTAGAGATTATCGACCTTTCAGGGACCATTATACCTCTGCAGTTTTCACATGAAACAGTCTTCAAGTGCAGCTGAGAGTATACCATACATAATCCCGAGTTTGCTTATATCTATAAGATTTTGATGCATGTGCTAGACGTCAAGATGATATAACCTTCTCTGTAGGAACCTGATGAAGGCCAAGCTATGATAGATGGAAGATTTTGGAATTTGCTTTTCTAGAGGAAAGGTAGAAAAAGGAGCAATGGGTATTTTAGGGGAACATTCAAAACCTCCCAACATCATCAACTGCCACTTAGATAACAGTGAGAGGAACTTTGGGTAGAGAGGAATCCATTGTGTAAATGTGAACCCACATCAGTGATTAAATGGAAGCGGGCTCAATTCATGAAGATATCTGATCTGGTTTGTCCAATTCCAAGGCCTCTTTCAGATAAATACAGAAAAGAGGTACCATGGACTAATCAAAATTAGGAAAATTAACTGGAGGAATTCTATTTCTGATTCTCTCCTCCTCCAAAAATATCCTTTGTTTGCAGACCCAGCATTTTGAAGCAGCAATGAAGCTGCTTATCCCATCAATTGGATAACTCCAGTCAATCCCAAATCAAGATTTTTCAATGGGCTGAATGAATGGCCCTCCTTGTATCAGACCTACCTCAGCTTTTTTGTTTTGTTTCGTTTTTGACTGCCATCCTGGGGATAAGGAAAGAGGAGAATAAATACATTCACAAATCACAAAACCATGGTGTGATTAAATTAATATTTGGGGGAATCAGAAAGCAAGGATAGGTATGGGGTAGGTAGGAGGAGAGGTTTTTGCTCCACTGCAGATCGAGGTATGAAAAAAGACAAAGTAAGACCAGTACTGGGAGCTTTCAAGTGTGGCTGCACCTTATGAGCACCCTCCTCCATTCTCAAGACAAGGCTGTTACCATGGGCAAGCCAAGTTTTCCTTTCATTCATTCTACAAGAGCTTCAACGAAAGGCTACCTAAAGACATTGGTGGAAACGTAAAGAGGCTGTACGTCGGGGAGCTGAACGCCCTTCAGAGCTGCCTTTACAATGCTGTGGCTCACTCTGCTGGTTAGGAACTGTCATGTTCCCTGGTGTGATTGAGGAAGACCGAGCTTTGGTTGACTCTAGGCTGCTAAGCCCAGAGTCTTTGTTGTCCCTTAGTGCACCTCTATTCGAGGAGTCTAGTGGACCAGCCTCAGTAGTCCCCAATACATGTTGTTCCTTCCACTCATAATTGAGGTCTTTGAGACCACCAGGGACCACTACAGTATGGCGCCGCCAACTGTTCTTCTTGCGCCGGGTCTCAGGTGAGTGTGGCTTTCGCAGGCGCACAGCCAGCATGTCATCTGCAGAGCCGCGGAGTCGGAGTCGAAGTTGTTCTGTGAGGGAAAGTCGGGTGTGGACCTCAGGGGCACCCACAGGCTGCAATGACTCTTGACTGCCTGGGGAACTGGAACTTGGGACATCAGTGCTACCCTTGGAAGAAGACTCACTATTGTGTCGGGGCCTCAAAAGCTTGCGCCGTGCCAGAGTGTCACACTGCATGAGGTGGTGGGAACTAAAGGAGGTTCGGTTGTGTGATATCTTTTCAGAAGCAGCAGCCCCCCCTTCCTCCACTATTGCCACACTAGCTCCTTTGGGAAGCACCCCAGATTGTTTTGGCACAAAGCTATTCTCAGTATCTGTCTCCACATGGCTAAATTCACTCCGCTCATCATCTGCCTCCTCCCCACGGCTCTCTGCTACTGACTGCACCTCAGAGCATAGGCTGCGATCAATGGTAGACAGAGTGGAGTAACCTGATACAATTGAGCGGGCATCCAGGGCCAATTCAGGGCTTCCTCGGGGTGCCACTTTTCTTTCTACTTGCTCTGCTTCTAATTTTGCCCGGCTTTGGAAGACATCCTGCGCATCAGGAACTGGAGCTCTGCTGCTGTTCTCGAATCTTTCAGCCTCTCTTTCTTCCTCCTGAGCCACTTCTTCCTCCTCGTCTCTCTTGACAGCTGACTCATGCTCAGAATCATCATCTGTACTGCTCCCAAAACGCTTGGCCTCTCTCCGCTTCTTCCTCTTGCGGTTGACAGCTGAGATGAAAGAGATGGCAAGCATCTCTTTATGGTAGTGCTCTTTCCGTGAGCCACATGAAGCCTGGAACAGAAGCCAAAAGCCAGAGCATTTTAGAAGGGCTATAGAACAGAAAAATATCCAATGACATTATTTGTTGGATTGCCCTGGAGAGCAATGTTTTACCCCACATAATCCTTAATGCTAATTAGCAATATAGATTAGACTTCCCATAAGCATATTTTGCTTTTAAAAAAACAAAAACTGTATTATTTCCTATTTTGGAAAACATATTTGTAGATAGAGCAATTAGAAATTCTAATTTTAGGATCCCTTAAATGCAGTAAAATACCTGTTGATATTCCCCGTATAGATTCTTAGAGATTCTCTTCTTCTTTTTATCTTTTTCATTAAATGTACTATGCACACTATAAAATTAATTTCTGGGTTCCAGTTCTCCCCCCTTTTGGGGGAGAGGGTGTTGGGGTGGCTATAATGATTTAGAACAGTGAACTCATTGCTACATAAACTTAGAAAACCAGCCAGAAAATATGGGGGGGGGGGGAGAAACATGGGAGATGTGGAATAATCTTACACTTAGTTTAAGATAAGAAAGAAAAGGGTAAGTTGAGTCTGTACATTGGACTACAACTCAGTCACCTGCAAGCTGCTGAGAAGTACATTACAAAGCAGCACACTCTGAAAAGGCCAGTTGCACCTTCTAGCAAAAAAACCACAACACCAGAAAACAAGGCCATGGCTGTTTAGTCAAAAAAACGTATCATGCTTGAGTGTCTACAGGGTTGTTGTTATTTTTAAAACAATTTAAAACAAGACATGTTAAGTGCCAAAGTACTTAACAAAGTGCATGGACAGCCTAGAAAAAAGAAGGTCTAGAGGGGACATGATAGCAGTTTACAGATACTTGAGGGGTTGCCACGGTGAGGAGGGGGTCTCTTTATTCCCCAGGGCACCAGAGGGCCGGACGAGGAACAATGGTTGGAAGCTGACCAAGGAGAGATTCAACCTGGAAATAAGGAAGAACTTCCTGACGGTCAGAGCGATCAACCAATGGAACTGCCTGCCAGGGGAGGTGGTGAACTCCCCAACTCTGGACACCTTCAAGAGGAGATTGGACTTCCATTTGGCTGGGGTGCTGTAGGGTTTCCTGCTCAGGCAGGGGGTTGGACTTGATGACCTAACGGTCCCTTTTAACTCTATTAATAAATAAAATAAATAAATAAATAAATAACACGACATCTCTCAAAGGCAAAAATAATCCAGAGGAGATCTTACCTTTGATTTAGCTGATCCACTATTAGTTGAATCTATAGGGATTAATACACAAAAAGAGGAGAGTTAAAAATACAATTGTGCAAGATTAGCAAATTGAAGAGCTTAATGATTGCAAAGATAAGTGATCCTGGAGAAAAATCTATGTAATCACTAAGATTCGATATTGACTTGATAAATGGCATGCAATCAAAGGATCAACAAGGCCAAATAAGCAGGTTATCCAATGATTTTTTCCAGCTAAAGATCAACATGAAAAATGGAGGCAACTGTTGGACAACACGAGTTTCCTATGCTGCCTTCTGCCTGTTCATTGTGCTGACCACATAAAATAATTACAGGTAAGAGACAGACTAATTTAATAAAAACTAACTAATTAACTAATTTAATAAAAACTAGCTGGGAAGAAAGATTTGCTTTCATGAAAAAGTTATTGAAAGATTAATTGACTAAAGCAGAAATGATGTAGGCAGGGATTTATAACCACAGGTTTCAGATTGACACAGCTCCTTTTGTTGTTAGAATAATTCAGTCACGAATTACATATTTAGGACTACACAATGTCCTTTGACATACCCTGTAGGGGAACACCTCCACTTTGAGAAGTATACAAAATATACAATGAGGTATTCCAAAGTCAATTAATCGTTCAATAACTTTTTCATGAAAGCAAATCTTTCTTCCCAGCTAGTTTTTATTAAATTAATTTTTATTAAATAGTTATAGAAGAAAAAGATCTCCGAAATAACCAGAAATATACGAGAGAGTATTCTGAAATTATTCAAGAAATGCATTTCATTTCATTTTTAAAATGTTCAACAAAATGACATAGTTGTGGATGACAAAATGAAAGAGAAGCAGCCCAGGATAACAGATGCTGCAATGGAAATGACCAATGCATTTGTGAAAAATGACAATGAAATTTAATACAGAAAGCACAAATATTGAGTATCAGTGGGAGACCTATCATCAATCATCATTACCAATCTCCTGTAGGGACTTAAACAATAGAAAACCCAAATTAGCTATAAAGGAATAAGAAATATATATGATGTTATACATGCACACATTTGCATACACACAGGCATTCACACAGGCATAGGCAACTAATTCTACTAAAAGTGTCAACATTTCATGTCAAAAAGCAACACTCGTGCTGGAGATGCGTAATTCCTGACTCAGTTTGGCCGGATGGACTATAAATATAGTCTGAAGCATTTTGAGAGATCATAGTATGTTTTCCATGGAGGTATGGAGAAGAGTTGAATTATTTCAAGTTTTAATCTCTCATTTCTACCACTTTTCCCAAAGAGGAGGAGGAAGAGGAGAAAAAGGAATTTCAATAATTCCAAAGGAAATTATGCAATCAATTCTAAAAAGAGATATTAACCACTTTGCACAATTGAAGTAAAACTTAATTAGGCTAGGTTATAACTCAAAACTGTTTCAAGGGATAATGCTTGAACTGCTAAAGATACATCCTTTATTTTTGGATTATTGCAATGCATTATATGTGAGGTTATCTTTGCAAAGGGTCCAGAAATTTCAGTTATTTACAATGACATTATGGGGCTGCTAACTGAAACTACAAGTTATTCACATCATAGCAATAATTTGCTGTCCCTTTGTAGACAACATCCATGGCTCAGTACAGTGTCTGTCCTAACTCCCATAAAACTGAAATATCATGAGATTTTGGTAAGGTGGTGTAAAATACTAACGTGACATTTTGAATGGTTTCAAAGTTCCCAAGGATATACAAGGAACGTCTTTTGAGATATACTGTTTTAGTGTTACCAATGCTTAATTGCAGGACTTTTATCTGTGCTTTCAGATCAGCCTGCAAGTCTTCTCTTTAAGTGCAAATAATTAAAGGATCCATAATAACAACAACAATAACAACCGAGTGTATGGAGAGGGGCAGCATACAAATCTAATAAATAATAATAATAATAAAATAAAATAATAATAACAATAAAATCTTCTTCTTCTTCTTCTTCTTCTTCTTCTTCTTCTTCTTCTTCTTCTTCTTCTTCTTCTTCTTCTTCTTCTTCTTCTCATTTTAGAATCTGCAGGTTTCATTCATTTATCTATCTATTAAACCTATTAACCACCCAACTCCATCACAGAAAGGCATGGAAAGATTGTGCAAGGAAGCTGATGAAACTGTAGACCATGTGCTCAGCTGCTGCAAGAAAATCATGCAGACTGATTACAAATTATGACACACCTCTGTGGCACAAATGATCCATTGGAATTTATGCAAAAACTATAACATCCATACTGCTGCAAACTGGTGGAAACACAAGCCTGAAAAAGTAGCTGAAAATCTGTTGGTCAAGATCTTGTGGGATTTTCACATATAGACGGATAAGGTACTGGCGCATAATACACCAGACATTACACTGAGAAAAACAAGGTGACTATCATCGACATTGTAATACCAGGGAATAGCAAGGTCAATGAAAAAGAACTTGAAAAAATTGCAAAATATCAGGACTTAAAAACCCAAATTCAACGATTATGGCACAAACTAGCATGGTAATTCCAGTGGTGATTGGAACACTGTGTACTGTCCCAAACGCACTGGAATCACATTTAAAACAGCTCAAAATCGACAAAATTAACTTCAGTCAAATGCAGAAAGCCGCACTGCTCAGGAAACATGGAAACACATATACTGGGGCTCAGCTAGTAATTAATGCCAAGTCCGGCAAAACAACTGGCCACTGTGAATCAATTTATAATGTTCTCTTCTTCTTTTTCTTCTTCTTCTTCTTCTTCTTCTTCTTCTTCTTCTTCTTCTTCTTCTTCTTCTTCTTCTTCTTCCTTTTCTTCTTCCTCTTCCTCTTCTCCTTCTCCTCCTCCTCCTCCTTCTCATTTTAGAGTGTGCAGGTTTTATTCATTTATCTATCTCTCTTTTAAACTTATTAACCACCCATTTCCATCACAGAGCAGCATGGAGGGATTGGGTGAGTGAGTTTACATATATGATTTTAATATTGCCTTAAATAATTTTAGAGCATTATTACATATGTGCATATATTTACAAAACAATAACCCATGAAGATAAGACAAACAGAAGAATAGCAAGCATTATAATAGCCCTTTAAGAAGACTTAAAATTATTTTTATGTATTCATATCTTAGGAGGCTCTCGTAAGTCTTTTGGGATAGCTGTCATTGTCCAAATTCTGTACATTGCATTTCAAATAACCATATACAGATGGGAGAAAGAATTTGAAGAAATTGCTTCCTCTGGTAAATGAAGTTGCTTCAGGGAGCTTTCCTAAACCTAACTACTAATAGACACTGGGAACTAGGAACAGAGTAGTTACTGTCCAATGCCAATGTAGTCATACCAGGTAGTCTCCTCCTATGCTCTTCTTTTTAAGCGCTGTCAACAGCCAAGCCAGACAACCAAAGAAAGCAACCAAGGGACAAATGCAAGGTGTGGGGAGGATGGGGAGAAGAAGCTGTCAAATTAAAGTCAGAAGTAAACAGCTTTGCAATCAGTAGGCTGTAGCAGCCATCATCCTATTCTTTGCAGCCATCAAACCACCACATCATGACAGTGAGCTGCTGAATATCAATGGCACAATTTCTCATGGTTTTCATCAATCAAGAAATAAGGTAGGTATGTTAAGCTCCCATGAGCTTTTTTTTTTTAAATCATACTCTCTTCCCTACAAATGGAAAAGGAATTTTAAAATTCTGTTCTGACCCTTTCAGTGACATTAGTCACTAAATTAGCTTTCCCTTATGGTTCTCTTAAAAATCAATTTGAAAAAGCGCTTTTAGCCAACAAAAATGGTTCCTGTCCAGGCTAAGGAACCACAAGAAGCATGTCAGAATTAACAGTGGTTTTCTCATCAAATAAGCACATCATCAAGCAGGTGGTTTGAATAAACTTTTCTGAACAAGCCTCCCCACACAAGTACACACATATATTTGCCACAGCAATGTCAGCAACAATGAAACCAATGGACAAATTAATGGATGTCCCCCACAAGGCCTACTCCATTGCAGGTTTGACTGCAACATTCATGTGGAATTAGTGATTGGCAATCACAAGAGAGAGAAAAGGCAAAACAATCACACTGACTCAACACTCAGAGCTTAAAGAAATGGCACCACACTTGGAAGATAAAACTTTACTTGAATTTTGATATTTGTGAGTGGAAAAATATGGTACAGGCTCTCAAGCCGCATAGGACACTTCATCGAATTGTACATCAGATTCAAATCTCAGTTTCAAATTTAGATTAGCCAGGCAAAAAGGTTGGGTGAAGAATGTCCTTCAGCACATTTTGTTGGACATCCGATAATAAGAATTTATTACTGAGAACATTTAAAATTTATGATTGTGATTATTTTGCTTTACAGTGCTTAGTTTTTCTTATAATTTAATATCTACTCATTAAACAATAAACCTCAGTGACAGCTTATCCTTAGTGAGTATTATACTATAACCTTAAAGTATAATTGTAAATACTGTATACTTAATATAATCACATTTAGTTATTGTTTTTTTAAATGACCTATATACAGTATGTTTTAATACCTTACTACTCAAGTTATTTATAGTATAATAAAAGGAAAAAAGAAAAAATTAAAATAGAAATTAGAATATTAGAAAATTATTTAATAAAAATGTAAAAGTACGCTGTGACATGTTAAAGCACTGGACATATGATTTTTATGTTACTAAAATAAAGAACGGTTACAAATGGTTAAAAAAACCGAATAATGGAAAATTCAGTAAATCAAACTGTTGCTCCTATGTCAAAAAATTTACTTAGAAATACCCATAAACATTTATTTTAAATTGATTTATTATCTCATTTGTCAACCTTTCAAATCCAGCTGCTTGAATTAGGAATTTCTACTAACTGACTTTAAGAAGTTCCCTGATTTTAAACAGGAAGGAAAATAATTGGAAGGCAAAACCACCCCCTAATCTTACATTAGGCAAATGACATGGGTGAGGGTTTTTTTTCAAATCAACATGAAAAATCCAATAAGGAGCCAAAATCTAAAGTTCTGCCTTTCCCCATCTCTCATAATCACCCAATGGAATTAGTGCATGAACATCAGAGCACAACCAGACTGTACCAGCTCTAGAGCTCCGGCAGATCCGCTGGAGTTGGAAAGAGGAGGAGACACAAGATAAAGAGAGAAAAGAGAAGAAAGACAGCAGAAAAGTTAAAGGCAACTATAACTAGTAGAGGACAAAAACATCACTATTAATCAGAAATATGCTCATCAGTATTAGCAACCGTAGATGGAATATGAGAGATCTAACTATAAATGTTGGTTTCTTTTCTAGCAATGCAAATGTTATTTCACCACTAACACAGGGATAAACTAGAATGAAACTGCCACATATGCCTAAATTCTAAGGATTACATTATTATTTTTGCTGCCAACAATGCAACTGGCAAAGCACCAGAGAAAGAATGGAGGAGAGGCATTCCTAGTTGTTGCCCCCATGAAACTCTCGAGAGTCCAATGTTTCAAAAGCTGCAAGATTATCTCTTTTTTTACACATTTGTCTCAGATTAATCCATAACTGACTGGAAAATTCTGAGAATTGCAATCTATACATCTTAAAGTTGCCAAGCTTAAGAAACACTGGGTTAATAGAACCTCTATGCAGGGAAGATAGCCACATTCATGAGGAATTGTTGGACATGAATGTTTGATTCAAAAGTAGAAAAAGAT
The DNA here is from genome assembly GCF_031021105.1 of Erythrolamprus reginae. Taxonomy (NCBI): domain Eukaryota; kingdom Metazoa; phylum Chordata; class Lepidosauria; order Squamata; family Dipsadidae; genus Erythrolamprus; species Erythrolamprus reginae. The sequence continues at coordinate 111,099,537 of NC_091963.1, forward strand.
TGGAACAACTATGAGAAATCTTGTCCTAGGGGATTTTCATATCCAGGAGATCTCATTCAGTCCAAACTTTCAGTTTGCTTACCTGAAGCATCTCCTGATGCTGTTGTTCTTCCAATGTTGGGTAGAAGGTATTCAATATTTGGCATTGACTGGGCCTCTTGTTCATCTATAGGGGTCTGTGAAATGGATACATGTGTACTTAGAAGAAAAATGGTTGATTTAAAATAGAAAAGAGGACCAAATTCTGTATTTTTCAGTCTGTGACTATTGAGTGAATTATAGGTTTAAACTGCTTTCATTATAAAGGGGGTTTGTTTGGGCAATTTCTTTATTGTTTCACTTAGTTTGGTATGAGGGCTATGATACCACTTAAATGCCCTTTTATACTCTGTAAAGCTTTTTTTTTTGTCCATAAACTTTTGTTTGGTGTCCTGTCAATTATGACCACTTGCTGCCAGCATTCATGTATCAATACATGAAAGCTGCAGTAAAATTGACCAGTGAATCACTATAGACGCATGAGAGAAGACCATAAGTTAGTGCAATAGAAATAATATCACCTAATGGTCTTTGAAACATTTCTAGCATGGTGGAGATGGATTTCTCAAGACTTTTCTGAAACAAATCTAACAATCTTCCAGAAAAGGGCTGAACTGAGAGGCAATGAGTTGGTGCAAGCGCTGACCTAGAAGTCAGGAGACTGTAGGTTTTAGGCCTCTCTTAGGCATGAAAGTAATATGGAGTGGTTGGGTGACTTTGGGTCAGCACTTCCCTGGGCTGTTATTGTGGGGCAAATGGGACACAGGAAGTATATTAGTTGATCATTTTGGTTTTTTTTTAAAGATGAGATAAAGGTCTAATATTAATAAACTCATAAACCAAAATAGCCCAATTGACAGGTTGATAGAGCAAAGAAGCAAAGACTAACACTCTATTAGACTTGTTTTTTTTGACATGTTTAGCTTACCCTTATGTATCTCATTTTTCTTAGTATTTTGATTAAAAATTAGGTTGGTCCCTCCACATGTGTAGGCAGTATACTACAAAGACAGTTTGACTTGAAGATAAAATAGACAGATACATATACATGTCTGTGTCGATGCAGGTGTTTGAAAACAAAATTTGGGGGGGGGAGCCAATTTGAGAAATGAAACTGTCCTTAAGGATGCTGCCTCTGTAAAGACACTCCTTGTCCTCCTTTATTAATGGATTCTCAACAACGCACAGAGTTCAGAAGAATGTACCTACAGGTCATGAATAAGAGATATTTCTCTTCTGGCATTTCTCTATATCCTGTGAAATCAGCAGTCAGACATAAACTGAGCATTGCCTCCTTCTTAATCACTTACCTTTTCACCTTTTTCTTCCTTGTCACTGAAAAACCAGTCTGACTGTTGCGGTGAGTGGGGGAGAAACAAAGGAGAAATTAGAAAACCAAATACAACCAAGTATATACAGTATATATAGAACACAGTGTGTTAAAGGAAATCACAGCAAGGTGATTACAAATGTTGGGCTGTGAACCAGATTTTACTGGGTACTGATAAGAGGGAACATCAGAACAGGGACAGTAGGCATGCAGGTGCACTTATGCACGCCCCCTACTGACCTCTTAGGAATCGGATAAGGTCAACAGTGGACAGTCTAAGGCAGACCTGGACAAGGGGTGGCCAGTGGTCTGCATGCGGCCCACACATTGTCTGTGACCGGCCCGCCCACTATCTGTGACCGGTCTGTCGAGGTGAGGGTCCACTCCAGTGCGAGGATGAAAGAGCTCACCGCGTCTGCCGGGACTCCTCCGGTTCCTGCTTTCCTGATAAATTATGAGGAAAGCAGGAACCGGAGGAGTCCCGGCAGATGCGGTGAGCTCTTTCATCTTCGCACTGGAGCGGACCCCGAACTCCTCCCGAGAGCGGCCTAGCACAGAAACCACGCAAGCACTCCAGCGCAGTGACTGTGGTGCACCATGTTGCAGTAAAGCAAACACTTAGGGATCTGTAGAATGGGTCTGGGTGTTTAGGTCAGGCCAGGGTCTGAGTCTTTACAGTATTGGGTAGAACTGAGTTAATTATATTAGTCCGGCCCTCTAAAGCCATCCCAATTTCTCATGCGGCCCCATGGCAAAATTAATTGCCCACCCCTGGTATAAGGGTAAGGTTTTGGGGTTTTGGTGATGAAACTACAGAGTCAGTTAATGAATTCCAGGTTATCAACTGAACCCAGAATTACCTATCAAAATGCTATCTCTCTGGGAAGACTGCCTGTCTACTATAATATTTTTAACATAAAATTCTCAGAAGCTAGAAATGTTTTCTTTGCAAAATGGCTTCCAGGGTTTGGAATGAATATATTTGTGATTCCATAAACGTTTGTCAGTAGGTACTCTCTCCCCTCTCTTATGCTCAACATTGATACTTATTTCCCTTTAGAAAAAGGAAGTTAGCTTTAGTTTCTGATTCAAATAAAGTTTACAGCCTGCTGCAGGATTTGTGCAGTGTTTCATTCCACCATTGACTTAATATTCAAGAGCTAATTTAATATAATTCATATGCTCTGAATCATTGTGTGAAGTCATGCATGATTACTGCCCTAAATTAGAAATATGAGCCTTACAGTCAACTGATACATCTTATAAATACCCCAATGTTTTTGAGGTAAGCACTTGAAACTTTCTCTGGTCTTCTCCTTGTGTTCATTTAGAGCTGATTATATTTTATATGCTAATGTGGCACACTAGCCAATCCAAAAAATACCTGTCATGTTGGTGTAAGTTCACTGAAAGTTACTGAAATTAAGTCGAACGTTTTAAAATAGATAAACCTTATACAGAAATCCTTGAACCTTTGAATGAAAAAGGCATGCCTAAAGAATGAGGAGAAACAAAACTAGAGCATGATTGGCTCTATCCAGCTATAATGAAAGCTGAACCAGGACCAAGAAGATCCAAGTTAAAACCTCTATTTAGCCATGACTTTTTCTCATACTATGTTAAATAGGATTGGTGTACGAATAAAAGTGCGAGAAAAGAATGGTGTACACCAACGTAATCTTCTGAAGAAATAGGCTGTGTATAAATACCATATAATATTTATGAGGAGTATGATCATATAGGCATAGTAAATAAATTCCTCTCTCTTCCCTAATGATCACTGGGGATTACTGAAGTATATCCATACATCTCTAATAGAACAATAGAAAGGGTTTTTTAAATTATTATCTAAAAACAGAAATCCTTTGAACTATTTGCAATCAATCCTGTAACTGAACACTACAATTCAAACTGAAGGATTTGCACCCTATTAAATAAAAAACTGGGTGCTACTAATTAGCAGAATTAATATTGTAATAAAGGGTCTTATTATTTTGTTTTCCTTTGACTCTTTAGTATTATTACTGCCCTTAATATATATAAAACAGAAATGGGGAAAGTATGATATTCCCCATATGCTCTCGAATTTCAAATACTGCTGCTACTACCTGTCATTCAGTAATATCCAGCAGATCACACATTCCTCATTTCTTCTTTAAAACAAATATTTTGGATTCATTTGATGATACATACATATATATGTGTGTGCATGTGTATAGATGCAAACTCCCCTTGCTCCTTACGTGTTGAATGAGGGTCTCCACAATTTTATAGCGATCAGGCATATGTGTCACCATGTCAGTCATGTTATCCTCCGACGTTCGAACTAGTGTGGGACCAAATACCAAGGCCAGATTCCGTGGCTCCATCTGCAATACAATTAATTGCATTTTTACTTCTGTAAAATGAACAATTGTCAACAAGGCTGGAGTGAAGTTATACATATCACTGCATTCATATCATATTAGCCTCTCTGCTTTGAGTTCTAAGAAAGCTCTATTTTTTTAAATGCACCTCATCCACAAAGAACTGCTTTAATTGTGGCAGATCCAAATTCAAGGGCAATTTAGACTCGGGGAAGTCAGCTTTCTAAATTCCGCACGACACAAAGAAGCATAGCAAGGTTCCTGTAGCAGGAAGGGATGTTGTAATTAGTGCACTCATTTCACATTCTCCTAACACAATGCGGGAATTAGAAAGTCTATTATTTAAACAAACCTTTCACTACAGATATCTATTTGTGGAATATGGCAAGGAAAGGAGCAAATTGGGACTTTAGGAATTTACTTTTATATAAGGACTACAAACAGAATCATTCAAGAGAACAAGCTAAAAACAAAACACCGGGGTTCATCAAAGTACAATAGGGAAAATTTTTGTTTAAACCCATCAATATTCCATTCCTAAAATATGTTGATGGGTAATGAAGAAAGGTGAATTCCAGGGACTACCAAGGGAGATTTGACAAATTGAAAATAGCTTTGGTAGAGCTGATGACCACGATAATGGCGAAGGAACCAGTTGGGAAGATTGGTTCTATAGAACCTCTCCAGATAAGGAAAGGATGGGCAATTGCTCATGTATGCTCTTGATGGCTGCTCCTTGTGAAGAAACTAAAGGACAATGGTTTTCCATGAATTCGAATGATAGAAGACCCAGGGATTTAGCAATTTTATTTGCAATGGCAGCTGTCACTTTTAAAGGATAATAAATTTGCAAATCTCACTTTCTAATCACTTTCAGAAATTGCCCATTAGCAAAGCTATTAGAGACCTTCCAAATGACAAGATTGAAAAGTCTTCATTGGATGAGTTTATCTTCAGGTCTGAAGAAAACAAAATTAACCATAAGTTTAAGAACTATCTTAAATCAGTAGCAAAAATATTATATAATGAGAATTCTGGTTCAATTTACAGATTATAAAATTAGTTTGCAATCCATTGACCAAAATAATAAGTGAGTAAAAGATTTTTGTGCATATTACAAAGAAATATAAAAAGTAAGAATTGTTTTAAGAAACAAGTGACTTGAATTATATATGGAATTCACTCATCAGTCATTGTTTCACATGCTAAGGCACTGATGTTAAATCCCTTTTTAAAAGTGTCTGGAATTATATTATTATGAAGATTAATTGAATTAAAATGGGAGAGAGGAGGAAGGGACAAAGGGAATTTATTCTTGGGCCACAACTGTCCATTCATGCTGTAGGCTAAATAAATTAGGTTAGCAATCAAGGAAGAAAGGGAAAGAGGGATATTTCCTTATGAGGCAGAATTGTTCGTTCTTGCTAATAAAGCAAAAACCTTTTGGTGTTAAATTCTTGGAAAAATATTCCGACTCTAATGAATATTCAAAAGGTGGTCTTTGACATTCCATTATGGAAACCTTTTCCTAACCATAATCCAGAAACCCCACAGCCTTTCTTTCACCTGAGAACATGTTGCAGGAATATAGGATACATAATTAGCACAGGTTTCTTCATTGGTGAACTCCAGACATATTGGGCTCTTATGCCTATCATCCCAGGTATTTATTCTAATAACTGGAAATCATAAGAGCTTTAATACATTGGAAGAGAATCAGATTGGTGAACAGAACATTGAAATATAAAGCTGATAAGTTCCCAGATAAAATCTTAGTGATCTTTGAAAAGTTGAAACCCACAATCAAACTAAAAATTCATTTTCCTAGATCATGTACCTCTTAATCCTCCTTTCCATTGAATAGTTGAATATTCTATTGCACACAGACCACTGGGTAGGGAAAGGAAAGCAGGTGAAGTGAGGTAACATTACCTTATTCTTCTCAGAATGGTCTGCAATTGTCTTGAGATGTTCCACCAGAAACTTGAGGGTCTCATAATAATGGCTTGGCAAATCCCGGATCTGAATAAGAGATGGAAGAAATATATTTTTAAAAAATCAATCAGGAGTATTTATTTGTCTCATTTTATGACTGATGCTAATGCAAGATCCTATTCCAATTTCTCTCTCCTTCTCTAGTTTCAATCCATTATTTAAAAATTGACACAAAAGAAGTGGTACCATAGGAACATTCAGCTGTAGAATTCTACTGTTCTTCCATAAAAAAAAATTCTTATAATTTTTTTAAAGCATTCCAACAATATGTACCAGTATATTCGTATGCCCTGCACTATTGCAAGGCTAGACAATGTTTCCTTTTAAAAAAAAATATTTTTATTATTTTCAAAATGATAAGACATAACAAGACAAACCAATATAAAATAAACAAAATATAACACATAACATAAAAAGGAGCTCCAAATGCTCCGCTCAGTATTGAAGTCATGTTAATACAGAAAAGAAAAGTTGATTATTATTTAGATCAGATCAGAAAAGTAAAACGTCTCCATAGTATTTCTTTATATAATAAAACATTTAACTATTAAACTCTATACTTCAACATCATTAAATGTTTCTTTTATTCCACCAACAATAAACCTTTTGCCAAGTTTTATAAAATTCTGTTTCCGTTTGATTATTCAACCGCCTCGTCATCATGTCTAATTCTGCGCATTGCATAATCTTGCTAAAAACCTCATGATCCTTTGGAATTTCTATATCTTTCCATTTTTGTGCAAAGACAATTCTTGCAGCAACTAGAATATGAATTATTAAATAATATATTTCTTTTTTATCCTTCGTAATGCCTAATAAGAAGAATTCTGGGGTCTTCTTAATTTCTTGTGTTATTTCTCTTAACCATTTTTCCAACTTGTTCCAATAGATCTTTGCTTTTGGACACGTCCACCATAAATGAAAGTACGTTCCAATTTCTTTTTTACATTTCCAATAATTAGGGGATGTATTTGGGAACATTTTTGAAATTCTATTTGGTGGCAAATGCCATCTATAAAACATCTTTATTTGGTTTTCTTTAAAGGAAACTGATTTAGTTATCTTCCAGTTAAATGTCCAAACCTTTTCCCACGTATCTATATCTATTTCTTTTCTTATATTTTTACACCAGCTTATCATATTATCATATTATCATATTATCATATTATCCAGCCTATCATCCTATAGTTAATCAAATATTTATATACCTTCCCTATCAATTTTCCTTGATTTTTGGTTAATATTTTCCCTAGTATATTATTGTCTTTCTGAAATATGTATGTTCTTACATATTTTTAGAATCTTGATTGAATCTGCTAGTACTGCCACCAGCCAGTTACAATTCCTGCCTGTTGTAACTCTTGTCTCGGTTTTAGTTCCAATTGATTATCTAATACATCCCTATACTTCCAAATTTTACCTTCTTGTAGTAAATTTGGGGGGCATGTAGCTTCTATTGGAGAGATCCATTCTGGCATTACTAAGAAGTTATTTTTCCTTATTGTATTCCATTCATTTAGTAAAGCCTTTCTGATTGTATGTCTTTTAAAGTAAGAATGTTGCTTGTATTCATCATACAAAATAAAAGCATGCCATCCTAACATTAAATCATGTCCTTCAAGATTTAATAATCTTCTATTTTCTAAAGTTAACCATTCTTTTATCGAAGATAAGGCTGCTGCTTGGTAATACAACTTCCAATTTGGAAGGGCGAGTCCGCCCCTCGTCTTCAAATCTTCTAAGGTGATTTGTTTTATCCTTGGTTTTTTCCCTTGCCATATAATTTTTTTTTGTGATCTTAGTCAATTCTTTAAAAAAAATTGTCTCCCGGATTAATTGGGATCACCTGAAATAGGAACAGTATTTTGGGAAGAATATTCATTTTTATTGTAGAAATTCTTCAAAGTAGTGTTAGCTGTAGATTATTCCATATTTCTAAATCTTTTTTAATTTGGCCTAAGAGTTTCTTTTGGTTATCATTCTTTAATGATATAGTTTTGGCTGTAATCCAAATACCTAAATATTTTACCTTCTTTGCTATTTTCATGTTTGTCAACTTCTCTAATTGATTTTTCTGTAGATCTGTCATATTTTTAGTTAATAATTGAGTTTTTTCCTTATTAATTTTCAAACCCTCCACTTTTCCATGACCTTCTATTAATTTTATTAATTTTGATATTGATATCAAAGGATCTTCTGTTATAAAAACTACATCGTCAGCAAAGCCTGGGCTTTATAAGATTCTTTTTTAATCTCTAATCCTTTAATATCTTTGTTGGCTATTATTTTTATTAATAATGTTTCTAATGTTAAAATAAATAACAATGGTGAAATAGGGCAACCCTTTCTAACTCCTCTAAATAATACTAACCTTTCTGTTCACTATTTAAAATAATTTTGGCTGATTGATTTGAATATATAGCGTCGATGATATTGAAAAATTTTGTGCCAACATTCATTTTATTTAATTGAATTTTCATAAAAGTCCAGTTAACGTTGTCAAATGCTTTTTTAGCATCTAAAAATACTAATGCCATTTGTTTTTAGGGTGTTGTTCATAATATTCCAATGTATTTATAATTGTCCTTAAATTGTTTTTAATTTGTCTGCCTGGAAGGAATCCATTTTGATCTTCATGAATTATATTATTCATAATGTTTTTAAATCTAATTGCACATATAGAGATAAAAATTTTATAATCTACATTTAATAGTGATATTGGTCTATAATTTTGAATTTTTTCGTTCTCTGTTCCTGATTTATGTATCAATGTTATTAAGGCTTCTGACCAGGATTTGGGTAATTTTCCTTCTGCTATTATCTTATTAAAAATCTCTAACATGTTCGAAATAAGTATACTGCTATTTAATTTTTAAAATTCAGCGGTTATAGCGTGTGGACCTGTGGCTTTGTTATTTTTCTGACTTTTAAGTATTTGTTGTAATTCAAGCATTGTAAGTGGAGCATTAAGTTTTTGTCTTTGATCCTCTGTTAATATTGGCAAGTCTATGGAATTTAAGAAGTTAAAAATCTTATCTTCTTTTATTTCTTCTTTTTGATATAAATTTTTATAAAATTCTAAGACTATTTCCTTCTTTTCATCTAGTCTATGTCTTATTATGCCTTTGTTATCTGCTAATTTCTTTATTGTTTTAGTTTCTCTATCTTTTCTCAACTTGTAAGGTAGCCATCTTCCCGGTTTATTCGCATGTTCAAAGTATTCCTGTTGCTATTTTTATTTTTTTGGCTATTTCTTCTTGTTCTGTCAGGTTTATCTTATGTTTCATTAATTACATCTTCCTTTTAACTTTATTATTATATCCATTACACTGTAATTCTAGTTCTAATTCTTTCAATTCTTTCTGCAATTGTTGGCATTGTTTCTCCGCCCCCCCCTTTTTTTTTTTTGCTGCAAAAGAGATTGTCAATCCCCTGATATATGCCTTTGTTGTGTCCCACAAATTTTGTGCGGTTATCTCCTTATTCTTATTTATACTAAAAAATATTTCTAGTTCTTTTTTGATCCATTCTAAATATTGAGGGTCTCGCAAGATATTTCTATTCATTCGCCAAACATTTAATTTTTGCTTTCCTTTCCAGTAAATTACTAATAGGTTGTGATCTGCCCAGCTATTTGTTTCTATTTGAATGTCAGTAATAAATTCAGATGTAAAGGCTGGGGCCCAAGCCATGTCTATCCTGGTCCATATTTTATGGGGATTGGAATAAAATCTGTATTGTTTATTTCGTGGGTGGCGTTCACGCCAAATATCTTTTAACAATAATTCTGAACTCATTTCCCAAAAGGTTTTTGGTAAAATTGATCACTATATAATTGTTTTGTCTCTATTGTATCTTCAACATACATTGCTATTCCTCTTTTCTTTTGATCCGCCAAGGTGGTATACATATTTCCTAATTTTGGATTACATAGTAATTTTCTATTTGATTTTTTAATATACACTTCTTGTAAGATATTTATTTGTGCTCTCTGTTTTTTAAGTTTTGCAAATATTTGGTTTCTTTTTCTTGGGTTATTTAAGCTATTTACATTTACCGAGAACATTTTTATGTCTGGCGACATCTCTATTTATAATATTTCTTGGTTTCTGTAGGTTCTCGGAGTCTGCTGCTTAACACCAGTTCTTGTTGTGTTTGTGTTTGTTTTCTTCTAGCACCTTGTATTTCCTCCCTGTCCTGACCGGATGCCCCTGCTCTGCTTCTTTCTCTGTGCGTGGTTGTTCAAATCTACTCATACCACTTTCTTCATAGAACACTCTTGCTTCATCAATGTTCTCCAACTTCCTTCTAAAACCTTACCAATGTAGAGAAATACCTTCAAGGATGAGCCAATGGAAAGTTATATTTTCTTTGATTAGTATTCTAGTAAGGAAGTAATATTTCCACCGGCTTTCCCTCACTCTTTTTGGGACTTGTTTTAATATTATAATATCTTTTCCTTTGTACTTCAGGCTTTCACTTCTTGTCCATTTTAAAATGGGCTATATAATGTTTCCTAATGGGTTTTTTATTATTTATTTTTAATTTTCATACTTTTCACCCTTAACCCTTCCCCTCCCTTCCCTCAGTTCTTTCTTATGTTTCTTATATGACAATGTTTCCTAATGGTTACATGTTCTGAAAAGTATGTTTTTCTTGCCTTAGTACTGGCCATTATTTCTTGCATTATGACATTCCCACCTCAAGCTTGTTTTAAATTAGTTACCTATGTGGTTTTCAATTGAATGAAGAATGCTTCATGTTCTCAATTCTTAAGAAAATAAAATATTAAAAACTTCAAAAGACATATAAAGGAACTGACAGGCCACCAGTAATGATACAGTGATTGCTGCTTGGCAGTGATTTATACAATAAAAGAACCAGTTTACAGATCTGCATCAAGTTAGCATATTACAAACCCATTCTATCCCCTACTATAGGAAATGATGTGTATGTTCACATGTCTTTTCTGTCTTATAAATTCAAGATTAATCTTACACAAAATAATGTAACTGAGCAATCTGGGTCGTTCTCTATAATAGTATCTTCTTTTAAAAGTTGCACAATGTGAGATATCAGAATTCAAAGCAAGTATTCTATGGTCTAGTTGTGTCCAATGAAGCTGATATATTGGTGGTCAGAAGTTGCATTTGCTGCCTGGATATATTAAGCTCAATATAATCTTCAGTGGTTTAGAAAGACTTGTGATGGAAATCTATCTCTGGCTAGTTTAAAATGCTAGAGACTGAAACTTCAGCATAAAAATAAGTGTTACTTTTCATTATGAAGATTTTTCCTTATTGGAGTCAAGAAAGCATACAGGAGAGGCTCAATTATCCTGTCCTGGATACTCTCCATCCCCCCCCCCCAAAAAAAAAAAATTTAAATAGTGTTCAATCACTGAAATTCAACCTTTCTTTTCAAAGCAGAGATCAAATGTTGACATTTCCCCATATAGTTCTTCAAAGAAAAAGCCAGCATGGTCTTCCACGGTCTTACCAGTTTGCGTAAGGTCTTCATCCTTTCACTGGCATCTTCAATCCGGTTGGCTTCAATAAAGTCATTGTATTTATCTTGAAAAGAAAAATATTTCTGATTTGTGGTATCATTTTAAGACAAAACAAATTAAGCAGTTCAGAAAAATTGAGAATGAGATTCAAAATACTTCTTGAAAGACCATTCATTTCTAAAATATAATTTC